>NC_134488.1:32357036-32382036 GCF_040206685.1 Ascaphus truei | reverse complement strand
CTGACTGACGCACGCACACACCCCGACTGACGCACGCACACACCCTGAGTGACGCACGCACAGACCCTGACTGACGCACGCACACACCCTGACTGACGCACGCACACACACCCTGACTGGCGTACGCACACAAACCCTGACTGGCGCACGCACACAAACCCTGACTGGCGCACGCACACAAACCCTGACAGCCACACGTACACACACTGACAGCCGCACGCACACACCCTGACTGACGCACGCACACACACACCCTGACTGACGCACGCACACACCCTGACTGACGCACGCACACACACTGACGCACGCACACACTGACTGACTGACGCACGCACACACACACACACACACTGACTTATTGACGCACTGACTGACACACACACATACATACTGACGCACGCACACAACCCCTCACAGCCGCATGCACACAACCCCTCACAGCCACACGCACACATACACAGACTGACGCGTGCACACACACACACACACACACACCCACTGACTGCTGCACACACACACACTGACTGCTGCACACACACACACACACACACACACACTGACACAAACAAACACACACACACACACACACTGACACACACACACACTGACACACACACACACACTGACTGACACACACACACACACACACTGACTGACGCACGCGCGCACACCCCCACACCCACGCGCGCACACACACAGACTGACGCGCGCGCGCACACACACAATGAATGGTACACACACACACACATACACTGACACACACACACACTGACACTGACACACACACACACTGACACTGACACACACACACACACACACACACACACACACACACACACACACACACACACACACACACACACACACACACACACACACACACACACACACACACACACACACACACACACACACACACACACACTGACACACACACACTGACACACACACACACACACACACACACTGACACACACACACACACACACACACACTGACTGACACACACTGACTGACACACACACACACACACTGACTGACACACACACACTTACTGACGCGCGCGCGCACACCCCCACACCCACACACTGACTGAATGACTGACTGACTGCCGCACGCACACACTGACTGACTGAGGCACACACACACGCACACACTGACTGTGTGTGTGTGTGCGTCAGTCAGTCTGTGTGTGTGTTTGTGTTTCTGCGTCAGACTCACTGACGCGCGCGCGCACACACACTGACTGACTGACGCACACACAATGACTGACGCACACACACTGCATGAAGCTGTAAAGGAGGGAGGGGGGGAACTGGATTGATGTGAATGGGGGACAAACAGAGAGAGGGGGAGGGGTGAGGAGAGAGAGAGGAGCGGGAACATTACATCCCGGGCAACGCCGGGTCTCTCAGCTAGTATAAAATAAACGTAAAGAGAGGGTGCATACCATTCAATGATGGATACAAAAAAAGGAACAACAGGACAGTCACTCATACTCCCAGAAAGTGAATATATATATCATTTACGTGAATCACTATCCGTATTTGAAGTGTGTGTGTATATAAATATATATATACATACAAATGAGCATACAGTAATATTTCCATTTGCTATTTGCCTTGCTATGGAGGGTTTTTGTCACTTTTTTACTCACATAACTTCACATATACATACATATATAATATCTTATACTATATTAGTGAAAGCACTGTATGCCTGCCTGCATGCATGCATGCCAGCCTGCCTGCCTGCTGGATGTCCGGTGTCCCTAGGGGAAATCTCATTGGTCCCTTGGGCCGCCCCCGCACACCTCTCATTGGCCTGAGGCGGAGTGACGGCCCAAAGGACACACAGGGACACAAACACACACACAGGGACACAAACACACACACAGGGACACACACAGGGACACACACAGGGACACACACAGGGACACACACAGGGACACACACACACACACACACAGGGACACACACACACACACACAGTAGGGGGGGGGGTGTACATTAGCAGCATTGTATAACCCGGGTTGGGGGGGGGGGGCTCACATACCCACCTCCACCTCCGCCTCTTCCTCCCCGAAATCAGCCTCCACACCCGCGCGCACGTCCTCCTCTCCCCGTGTCTCCCGCGCTTTCAAACCCCCCCCCCCCCCCCCCGGCGCCGCTACAGTGAGCGGAGGAGCGAGTGCCCGGGACACAGCGGGGGAGCGGCCACAACAAGCTGCCTCCCGCCTCAGTTCCACGTGGGAGCGGCCGGACGGGTGAGTGAGCGGCCTTCACCCACCCCTCACCCCCCTTCAAATCACCTCCCCTCCACCCCCCCCCCCCGGCGCCGCTACAGTCAGCGGAGCGAGCGAGCGCCCGGGACACAGCGGGGGAGCGGCCACAACAAGCTGCCTCCCGCCTCAGATCCACGTGGGAGCGGCCGGACGGGTGAGGGAGCTGCCGGACGGGTGAGTGAGCGGCCGGACGGGTGAGGGAGCGGCCTTCACCTCCCCTCACCCCCCTTCACCTCCCCTCACCCCCCTTCACCTCACCTCCCCTCACCCACCCCTCACCTCCCCTCACTCCACTTCCCTTCCCTTCCACCTCCCTCCACCCCCCCTTCACCTCCCCTCCACCCCCCCTTCACCTCCACCCCCCTTCACCTCCCCTTCACCCCCCCCACCTCCCCTTCACCCCCCACCTCCCCTTCACCCCCCCCACCCCCCCTTCACCTCCCATCCACCCCCCCTTCACCTCCCCTCCACCCCCCCCTTCACCTCCCCTTCACCTCCCCTCCACCCCCCCCCCTTCACCTCCCCTCCACTCCCCCCCCCTCACCTCCCCTCCACCCCCCCCTTCACCTCCCCTCCACCCCCCCTTCACCTCCCCTCCACCCCCCCCTTCACCTCCCCTCCACCCCCCCCTTCACCTCCCCTCCACCCCCCCCTTCACCTCCCCTCCACCCCCCCCTTCACCTCCCCTCCACCCCCACCCTTCACCTCCCCTCCACCCCCACCTTCACCCCCCCTTCACCTTCCCTTCACTCCCCCCTTACAACCTCCCACCACCTCCTCACCACCTCCACCCCCCTTCCCACCTCCCCCACCCCTCTTCCCAACTCCCTACCACCTCCCCCCCCTTCCCCCCACCCCCCCCCTTCCCACCACCTCCCCCCCACCCCCTCCCCTTCCCACCACCTCCCCCCCACCTCCCCTTCCCCCCCACCCCCCTCCTTCCCACCACCTCCCCCCCACCCTCCCCTTCCCACCACCTCCCCCCACCCCCCCCCTTCCCACCACCTCCCCCCCCCCCCCCCCCCTTCCCTGAGGCGGAGTCACGGGCCAAAGGACACACAGGGACACAGGGACACACACACACACGTAGACACACACACACACACGTAGACACACACACACACACACACAGACGTAGACACACACACACACACACGTATACACACACACACACGTATACACACACACACGTATACACAAACACACACACGTAGACACAAACACACACACGTAGACACACACACACGTAGACACACACGTACACACACACACACACACACGTACACACACACACGTACACACACGCACGTAGACACACACACACGTACACGTAGACACACACACATGTACACGTAGACACACACACACATGTACACGTAGACACGTACACACACACACACACACACACACATGTACACGTACACACACACACACACACATGTACACGTAGACACGTACACAAACACACACATGTACACGTATACTCACACACATGTACACGTACACACACACATGGAGACATACACACACACACATGGAGACATACACACACACACATGGAGACATACACACACACATGTACACATACACACACACGTATACACTCACACACGTATACACACAGGTATACATACACATAATGTATACACACACACACATGTATACACACACATGTATACACACACATGTATACACACACACATGTATACACACACACACATGTGTATACACACACACACACGTGTATACACACACACATGTGTATACACACACACATGTGTATACACACACACATGTGTATACACACACATGTGTACACACACATGTGTACACACACACATGTGTACACACACACACACACATGTGTACACACACACATGTGTACACACACATGTGTATACACACACATGTATATACACACACATGTATATACACACACATGTATATACACACACACACATGTATACACACATACACATGTATACACACACACATGTATACACACACACACACACACACTTATACACACACACACATACAATGTATACACACAAACATGTATACACACACACAAACATGTATACACGTGTATACACACACATGTGTATACACACACACGTATACACACACACAATATATACATACACACAATGTATACACACACATGTGTATACACACACGTGTATACACACACACATGTGTATACACACACGTGTATACACACACACGTGTATACACACACGTGTATACACACACACACGTGTATACACACACACACGTGTATACACACACACGTGTATACACACACATACGTGTATACACACACACGTGTATACACACACACGTACACATACACACACACACACATGTATACACACACACACATACAATGTATACACACAAACATGTATACACACACACACCCCAGCACCACCACATCAGCACACCGGTATGCCCCCCCAGCACACTGGCATTCTCGCCTCCCCACCATTCCCAGCCCCCATCAACACCATCAGCACCCACACATCGCCACCTTTGCACCTCCCCCATCGGCACACCCACATCCGCACCCCCACATCAGCACCAAACCCTCCCAAATCAGCACACCAATATAATCACCATCAGTACAGCCACAGCAGCACTACCACCGCACATGGGCCGCGTGGACCACTCCCCACCCAAATGCCACACCCACACCACAAACATCCCGGGCAACGCCGGGGCTCTCAGCTAGTATAATATATATAATATATATATATATATATATATATATATATATATATATATATATATATGCGCAGTGGAAGTGTATTGTGTGTATTTACCTACACACTCACTCCACATTTCAGTAACATACATATACATCTAAATAATATTCACATATACACGTTTGCTATAAATGGAATTATTACAATTTTACATTATATACACGTGCAATGAATGGAATAAACACTGTAATAAGTTTGAAATCGCCTATCCGAGCTGCTATGCATGGCTGATCCCTTTTCTCCAGCTTCCTTGAATGTACTACTGTATGAGGAAGATCATGTGACCAGATGCTAGTGCACGTTTAGAGAGAGGGAGGGCAGTGCTGACAAAGGGGTGTGCCTGGGTTTGTGACAGGCCATGAAGGGGCAGTGCCTTAGCAAATGCTTGTTAAAATAGAATACAAGAAAATTGGTCTTTCAAAGTTGTTTTTTTAAAAACAGAAAATGCTAAAAGTATTATTTCTTACTACAGAACTGATTTATTAAAAATAACACACATGCAGGATATAGACTGAACTGCAGCTTTAATCAAACGGAAGTCTAACTTATTCACAGTAACATCTAGAAGTAAGCATCGCCCTTCCTGAATTTTTCACCTATAAAGGGGTCTTCTAACAATCCCTGGGCCATGTTTACACTATCAATAATTGTTTCTTCTGTAAGTGGATCCGTCAAACTCCATTCACAGGCGGATCAGGACAAGCTTCGTCCCCAGGAAGATCAGGACAAACGCCATCCCTAGGCTGAACCGGATAAACCCTGTCTGCAGGCGGACCCCGGACATATTCTGTCTGCAACTTTCAGGGCTCAGTCATAGAGTGCTTCATTGTCTTCAAAGTCCACTTCCTGCTCCTATACTCTTGAAATGTTATGCCATACTTCTGCGCAATTTGTCCTGGAACTAGATTCCATATTCCTCTGTCTCTCCTTTAGTTTATGGGATCCATTTCTCCCTTCTTTAGTTGCTTGTCAGTTTCCCCTGTCCCAGCAGCTACGCTACATGTAAAATGCAACATTATTGCTACATGTTGTAGTTCCCTCAGACATTCTGTGAGTTGCCATAGCAGCCCCAGCCTTTCCAGAATGGGCTAGTCTGCCCTCCCCCCTGTTTTGTTCCCAGATAGTCTGTCCCAAGACTATTCCTTTTACCCACATTGCTCCTCACTTCCTTTCCCACCCTGGAGACAGTGAGTACAGCACCCATCTCTGTTAATCTCCCATGGCAAGGCCATCTCTTTCTACCGGTTCTAACTAAAAATCACCACTACACACCATCCACAAGTATCTGTATTCTGCTGCTTTTTCCAATAAAGTGGAGGAAATATTATAGGACTTGGAGTGATTTAAAAAGGAGCTGAGTTAATGCTATCGGGGGCCATTCACACATCACACGTGACCCTGGCTTCAGAAAAGTAGAAAGAGGACCGTGTGCTTTGGGGACACACACAGAGGAGCTGCTACCCACAGCCTTTATGCTAAAGAAACAAGCAAGCAGCTTACACAGCAAATAAACAGCAGTCTCTCACCATCACTGTACAAGCATACTGTTCCACATTGCTACACAGAGCCACCAGCCTCTACACAGCAAACAACCACCACTTTATGCAAAGACAAGTGAGCAGCTTTACATTGCTAATAAGAGCACAGACTTTCTTCAGCAAAAGCCTGCACACAGCCAGCAAACAACCTTGCACACAAGGCAGCAGCTTTGCAGACAAACAGTGTTTCTTACACAAAACCTAATTGCCTTTCTCTGTCTGAGTTCACCCCCTGCACAGCCCCATAGTGAGGAGCCACCATCTCACCTACCCCTGCGCACGTCCCCACGGCTAGCGCCATCAAGGGCCACGCTACCGGACACCCGCCAGGACACGGGTCAGAGCCACCGGACACCTGTGAGTACAGCTACGCTGAACGCTGCAGGACACCGCTCGGCATCATCTGAGACAGTTGCCCATCGCTGACACAGGTAAAAGACCGCACGCCACACGCACTGCTTAAAGGCCTACACTCACCTACAGCATGGCAGAACTCAGAGCCTCACCACATATCACGCAGGAGAGTGATCACTCAGAAACAGAGACCGCTGCGCAACTGCAACAGGCGCAGGCAGGCGCAAGGCCTAAACGCACAGTCACACTGACACAAAAGGCCCGTGAAAAATATGAGACTGACATTGAAGCGCACCGCGCTAAATTAGAGTTGGCCTGGGAAACAACCACACTTGGGGTACGCAATGTCGCTGGCGCTGGCAATTATGTACAACAGCTCGAGCAGGGGATAACTCAATTGAAGGTAGACCGCTCCGGCTACCAAGCGCTGTCACAGGCATATTTCACCTATCTAACAAGAACTAACACGGAAGATAGCATACGAGAGCGCGACCTACAAAAGGCGATTGACCTGGAACGTGATGGCATTGCGCAAACCACTATCACGGAAGCTGAGAGTAGGAGAAAGGACCTTGTGCTGGAAACCGCATCACAGCGCTCCAGCGCATCCAGGCACTCATCAAGGTCAGCAAGATCAGCGCAATCTCACGCGTCAAGCGCAAACGTCACCAAGGCGCAAGCCACCGCAGAGGCCGCACGTGCCAGGGCCGCATACGCTCAGAAAGAGGCAGTCATGAAACTAGAAAGGGCCCGCTTAGAAGAGGAGGAGCAGACAGCCGCTGCCACCGCCGCTGCCACCGACGCTGCAGCCGCTGCCACCGCCGCTGCCACCGACGCTGCAGCCACTTCCACCGCTGCACGGAAAAAGGCAGAGGTGGACGTCAACCTAGAGGCCCTAAATCAAGAGAAGGAAGCCGCCGCCGCCATAGCCCAAGCTGAAGTCCTAGAAGCAGCCACGAGACAGGACGGCGGGGAGCAACCGTACAGAAGGATAGCCTCAGAGGATCCAGCCCAACGCACTGAAGACTACGTAAGGAGCCTCTTCAGTGTAAACACCAGCGCACCATCTCAACACGGAGGGAGTGACACCACAGACACCGAAGACTTGCTAGGTCCACGAGGAGAAGACGCTGTTCCTTCAATGGGGCATGCTGCTTGGGATAGCCACAGCCGCAACAGTGATCCACACGCCAGCGCGCAAACGGATGCACCACAATAGGCTCGCAATCCAGGTACACCCACATGGGGGAACACAGCCCCTCACTCCGACCAGCAGCCACCACGCGTCCACGCCAAGGAAGAGGCGATCGCACGGACCCTCCCAGCAACTACCTCAGAACGAGACAAACACGCGGATGCCTCAGGCCTGACAGACATAGCCAAGTACATGATCCGTTGTGACCTGGTGCAAGCAGGACTCATCAGCTTTGACGACCGCCCTGAGAACTACCGGACGTGGAAGTTCACGTTCAAAGATGCAATCAACAGCTTGGACTTCTCAGCGAGGGAAGAGCTTAACCTGTTATTCAAGTTCCTGGGGACCGAATCCAGGGAGCACGCGAAGAGACTTCGGGCGGCAAACGCGAACCAACCCCAAGTAGGTCTTGACCTAGTGTGGGAAAGGCTAGAAGAGTGCTACGGCAGCCCCGCAGCAGTCGAGGATTCGCTCTTCAAAAGAGTCGACAGCTTCCCCAAGATCACAACTAAAGACTACTCGAAGTTACGAGAGCTTGGGGACCTGCTGCAAGAGCTGGAGTTCGCAAGGAAAGACCATTCCTTAACAGGTCTCAACGTCTTGGACTCAGCTCGTGGAGTGAGACCCATCTTGGAGAAGCTACCCTACAACCTCCAAGAAAGATGGATTTCACAAGGCTCCAAATACAAAAGGGAGAAGCAAGTCGCCTTCCCCCTATTCTCATTTTTCTTGAGCTTCATCCGCGAAGCGGCAAGGACAAGGAACGATCCCAGTTTCATCTTGGGTGCGCAAACCACATACAGTGCAAGCAGCCTGAGGAACGAGAGACCAGTGACGAGATATGGTAACACCCAAACACCCATCTCGGTCCACAGGACGGACGTGCCTCCCACGACCCAAACTACTCCCGATCAGTCAGTTGCCGGAGACGAGGAACCAAGGGACCCAAACAGGGAATGTCCCATAAACAAGATGCCACGCCCACTTAACAAGTGCTTTGGGTTCAGGATGAAGTCCCTAGAGGAACGCAAGAGGTTACTTGGAGAATTCAGAGTTTGCTTCAGGTGCTGCGGTTCCACGACTCACCTAGCCGGAGACTGTAAAGAAGACATCAGATGTGTAGTGTGCAAAAGCGACAAGCACGTGACATCGTTACACCCAGAGGCGCTGACACTACACCAACTCAACAACCCATCCTCCGTAGTGGAGCATGGCTGGGAGAAAGGAGAAGGAGAGCCAACATCCGTCACATCTCAGCGCACTGAGGTTTGCGGAAAAGAAAGCGACAAAATGTCCTGCTCCAAAATATGCCTTGTCGTAGTGCACCCCCAGGGACAACCTGAGAAGGCTATTCGGATGTATGCAATCCTCGACGACCAAAGCAACAGATCATTGGCGAAGACGCAGTTCTTCAATTTGTTCAACTTACAAGACAATGCCGCACCCTACACCCTCAGAACCTGTGCAGGGTCGACTGAGTCAACAGGGAGAAGACAAGCGGTTACGTCATATGTTCGGTGGATAACAGAGTGAAGATAGCTTTTCCCACACTCATCGCGTGCAACCACATGGCCACAAACAGGGACGAGATTCCCACACCATACGTGGCACGCCATCACCCGCACCTCAGAGGAATAGCCAACTACATCCTGCCGGTAGAACAAGGCACCAAAATCTTGCTGCTGCTCGGTAGGGACATCATGAGGGTACATAAAGTCCGTAAACAGCATAACGAACCCCACAACACGCCATACGCCCAAAGACTTGACCTAGGTTGGGTGATATTGGGCAACGCGTGCACTGACAAAGAGCACGGACAAGACTATGTTGACGCCCACAGAACGGTGGTAACAGAATGTGGACACACATCTCTCTCTGAACCATGTCTTGGCCATCTCCAAGTGACAGAAGGGCCAAGTGAAGAGAAAAGACAAGGTCATACCCCTGAGATCAACAAAAACATCTTCACATCGGGGGGACGTGACAATGGCCTAGGATGTTCAGCAGTCCAGAGTTCTAAGGATGAGGAGTCGATTCCACCGAAGGAAGAAAGTAACCTCCCAAAGGTGGCCGACAAAGGGATCGTCCAAAAGGCAATAAACAATCAGACAATCCTCCCGCGAGCAATGGCATGGCTAAGACGTACAGTTGTTCCTCTCCACAGAGTATCAAGTGACAAAGTAGCCAGCTGTCACGGCTGGCATAGTCGCAAAAGATGGCGCCCTACAGGTGAAGCCACAGTGTCAAAAAGACTGTCCTCTCACACGTCTAAAAAGAGACAGTCGCAGAGACACTTCATAAAAGGATTTACTGTTCTTCGTTACGTCCAGGGAGAAAATAACCTCCTGATGGCAGTTAACAAAGAGACACAAAAGCGTTTCACCAAACTACGGGGAGATGTTCTCGTGCAAGAGGAATGCACCGATGACCTACGGTGCACAGCGTTCCAGACAACAAGGGGCAACGACAAGCAAACACCATCGAGGGAAGATAGAGGATTCCCGAGGTTAACAGTCAAGGAGCTCTCCAAAGATGGACCAGGCAGTTGGATGACTCCGCTACCATTCCATTCACCAAAAGGACGCCTCCCGATCAATAGAGAACCTGCCCTCTCTAGGCTCACTTCACTCCGCCGCAACCCACAAAGGGAGCCGGAGACCAGGAATCAAATTGTGGTCTTCACGCGGAAGAGATTCCTTAGCGGACACACAGAGCCAGCGCCTTCACTGAAGGAAGGTAAAATATGCCGGCACCTCCCATCATCTGGTGTTCACCACCGTCAGAAACCCAGCCAGGTACGGGTAACGTTCAGCTCCAATGCTCAGCACCAGGAAGCCTCTCCAAACGGGGCACTACTCTCTGGACCAGACTTGACAACCAGTCTTCCAGGGGCGTTGATCCGCTTCTGCAAGGAGCCAAAGGCCATCTCCTTCCGCCAAACGCCAGGTGATAGGGCGACAAACCACCACGACTGGCACATCCACGAGGTGATGCACTCTGTAGAGAAAACTACAGAGTCAAAGGGACTGTTCTCTCACAAAGTTGAAAGAAAACAGTGCAAGAGACCTTTACACAAAGACATTGTGGTGCATCAAGCTAACCCAGAGCTGTGCATCCGCCCACTTCCCTTACCGAGATGGCGAAGGATTTCTAGCTGGGGGTACCGGCCGGTATCCCATCGTTATGTGGACATCATCTTTGCATTGTTATGTTGTTATATTGCACATATGTTCCACATATACCTAGAATATAGTGGTATCTCCAGATACCAGATGGGGAGTGTCATGGAACAAACATCACATCCCTGTTTCACCGCCCTGTTTCCTTTGCAGCTTCTGCCTGGCAGTTCTTATTTTCAGCTGCATGGATTTTTGCATACACATACTGTGCCTGTGTGACATGTTACAATGTTGCATTTCTGGCCCCAGGGCATGTATCAGTGAGCTGCTACTGCAGCCTCTGAGATCTTCACCAGAATGGGCTAGTCTGCCCTCCCCCCTGTTTTGTTCCCAGATAGTCTGTCCGAGGACTATTCCTTTTACCCACATTGCCCCTCACTTCCTTTCCCACCCTGGAGACAGTGAGTACAGCACCCATCTCTGTTAATCTCCCATGGCAAGGCCATCTCTTTCTACCGGTTTCTAACTAAAAATCACCACTACACACCATCCACAAGTATCTGTATTCTGCTGCTTTTTCCAATAAAGTGGAGGAAATATTATAGGACTTGGAGTGATTTAAAAGGGAGCTGAGTTAATGCTATCGGGGGCCATTCACACATCACACGTGACCCTGGATTCAGAAAACTCTCCATATAGCCTCTCCCTATAACTCCTCCTATCTCTCCATATAACCTCTCCCTATAACTCCTCCCATCTCTCCATATAACCGCTCCCTATAACTCCTCCTATCTCTCCATATAACTCCTCCTATCTCTCCATATAACCTCTCCCTATAACTCCTCCTATAACCTCTCCCTATAACTCCTATCTCTCCATATAACCACTCCCTATAACTCCTCCTATCTCTCCATATAACTCCCAGGCTGTGAATATATTTACGTAAGTGTAAGCTCATTAATGCAGTGATGATCCCCTCATGATGTGAGCAGCGGGAAGCGTTTAATGAGAGGACCCCGGGGATTCTAATGATCCTATTAACTTTGCATTAATATTCCTTGTGTTTAAATGAGTTTGCTGTATCAATTAGTTTAAGGTGGAAAGTCCCCCCCTGCTGTTCCTGTGCGGACACACACTGCAAAGCGTCACACCTTACCCCTTACAGAGAGAGCTGCTGAGCATCGCACTGTAACCCCTTACCTGCCAGAGAGCCCTGCTGCAGAGCGTCACAGTGTAACCCCTTCCCTGCCAGAGAGAGCAGCAGAGCGTCGCAGTGTAACCCCTTCCCTGCCAGAGAGAGCCTTGCTGCAGAGTCGCAGTGTAACCCCTTCCCTGCCAGAGAGCCCTGCAGAGTTGCAGTGTAACCCCTTCCCTGCCAGAGAGCCTTGCTGCAGAGCCTCACAGTGTAACCCCTTCCCTGCCAGAGAGCCCTGCAAAGTGTCGCAGTGTAACCATTTCCCTGCCAGAGAGAGCCCTGCAGAGCGTCGCAGTGTAACCCCTTCCCTGCTAGAGACCTGCAGAGCGTCACAGTGTAACCCCTTCCCTGCCAGAGAGCACTGCAGAGCATCGCAGTATAACCCCTTCCCTGCCAGAGCCCTGCAGAGCATCGCAGTGTAACCTCTTCCCTGCCAGAGAGAGCCCTGCAGAGCATCGCAGTGTAACCCCTTCCCTGCCAGAGAGAGCCCTGCAGAGCATCACAGTGTAACCCCTTCCCTGCCAGAGAGAGCCCTGCAGAGCGTCGCAGTGTATATACGCAGGCAGTGCCTCTCAGGTCAGTGCCCTTCCTCTCTCTCTAATGTGTGGCGGATAATGCCAACCTCCTGCTCATTCACTAATAATGCCCCTCTGTACAGGCGTACGCTATCCTGTGTACTTGTGTTTGAGAACATTATCTATCTATCTATCTATCTATCTATCTATCTATCTATCTATCTATCTATCTATCTATCTATCTATCTGTATCTATCTATCTGTATCTATCTATGTGTATCTATCTATCTATCTATCTATCATATATCCACACGTATGCATGTACCTTAATGGTGAAGGCCTGTTTCCATGGCAACCTCTGCAGCATGCTATATGGTATGTGTAGGGTTGCCAGGTTGTCCCATGTATATATACGGGATTGTTCCTTTTTTGAGCACCTTGTCATGTTGTCCCGGAAACAGTTGTTGGGGCGCTGAAATGTCCGTATTTACGGGAGGAGGCAGGCGGCGCCGCCTGCAGCACGGAGCCCAGCAGGAGGCTGCAGAGGAGGGCTGGGTCGGAGCCCGCGGTCCCACACGGAAGTCAGTGACAAGTTCTGGCGTCTGCCGCCAGGTCGGGCTCTGCTCCATGCTATAGGTAAGGGGACTTTTAGGTTGGTGGGGGGGGGGGGGAGTGGTAGATTGGATAGAGGCTAGATGGATCTGGGGGTGGTGGAGATATGAAGGGGGGCTGAGAGATGCGGGGGGGGCTGAGATATGGTGGGGGGGGGCTGAGAGATGCGGGGGGGCTGAGATATGGTGGGAGGGGGGCTGAGATATGGTGGGATGGGGGTCAGAGATGCGGGGGGGCTGTGAGATGCAGGGGGGCTGCGATATGGTTGGAGGGGGGCTGAGATATGATGGGATGGGGGTCTGAGAGATGCAGGGGGGCTGAGATATGGGGGGAGGCGGGAGGGGGACAGAGATGTAGCGGGCCGAGAGATGCAGGGGGCAGAGATATGGGGGGAGGTGGGAGGGGGACAGAGATGTAGCGGGCCGAGAGATGCAGGGGGCAGAGATATGGGGGGAGGCGGGAGGGGGACAGAGATGTAGCGGGCCGAGAGATGCAGGGGGCTAAGATATGGGGGGAGGGGGGCTGAGAGATGCAAGGAGGAGGGAGGAAGAAATGAAGGGAGAGAATGAGCGGGTGAGGGGGGAAGATATTAATAGATGGAGGGGGGAGATAAAGAGATGGGGTGGAAGGAGAGAGAATGGGGTCGAGAGAAACTGTGTGTATTTTTGTCACTAAGACATATAGGAAATGTCTGGTTTTATATTTCATTTTCCTACTGGATTTCGGCGTCACGTATTATAAAAATGTAAACATGGGATCCCTAGGTAAATAGAGAGCTATAGGGGGCGCTATAGGGGGCCAAGGGTCTGTCCTTATTACCCTTCTCTCCAAATACCCACCCCTTTTAACCCTCCCACTAATATACCCCTCCTAATGTCCCCCTAATATCTATCCCTCTAATATACCCCACTAATACCCCTCACACTAATATAATGTAGCCAGGGTCCCTGAGGTCCCCCTGTCTGCCAGTTTCTTTCCCCCTTGCGTGTGTGCTGCTGCGGGGGGCGAGCGCGTTCCCAGGGGCTCCTGGTGGCAGCTGCAGCAGGACGCCGTCATGTTTAATGTGTTCGCGCATGTGCGGAGGCTTGCGCGTAAGCAGAGCAGTCATGGCGGCCATGTTGAGGTTGGTGCGGGAGTTCGCGCCTGTGCAGTGCAATGCACAGAGGTTGGCAAGCATAGAGGTGGCCATTACATGTGTGCAGGAGCTATTAGAAGTTGCGCATGCTCAGTTAAGAGTAGCGGCGGCCATTACAGCTTCAGACCTGCGCAGTAGAGATCGCGCACGCGGCGCTAATAGAGAAGAGGTCCTGAGTGGACTACGATTCCCAGCAGCCTCTGGGGACTGCCCTTTCACCCCTGTCACCTGCTGCATTGAAGCCAATAGCGTTTACAGATTCTCCTGCAGCAAAGGAGATACAATGTTGTGTGCAGACAGGGAGTGTCAGTTAGGAGGTGGGACACAGAGAGGGGAGGGTGTGTTTGTGCAGGGAGTAAAGTAGCCTCCTGCACTAGGCCAGAAGTCTCCCCTTAGGCCCGAGCTAGACCCCACTCCCCTTCAGCTTGTGACTGCTTTAGGGAAGGCCCCTTAGGTAGGGACTTCGCCCTGTTAGCAGTCAGTTTAGTCAGTTCAGTCAGTGACACAGCTGCAGTGCTGTGTGCTCTGACAAGAAGGGTCAGTGTACAAGGAATCATTCTCTGCGGCTGCAGAGATGAGAGACTTTCCAAAGGTGGATCACTCCATGCGGGAGTCACCCACCGCCAGGCAGAGTTGCAGGACGTCACAGAGGAGATCGCAGAGCAGCGGATCCTTTGTGAAGAATCTGCAGCCTCAGGTGCTGGAGCACTGGGGCAGGTATCGTATTTATCGTGCACCAACATACCGGTACATCAGGCGCTGATCCCACCTATAAGTTCTGGGTCTGTTAAGTGGACTCGTGGGACTCTGGGTACACGGGGTTGGGGAAGGTATAAGGTGTGGGGGTTAAGGCACTGTGAGAAGACGGGTAGTTGTGCCTGTGAGTGTCATAGAAGGACACTGTCACTATTATTATTGCTATGTGTATTGTGTTATGTTTGATTATGCATATAGTAAACGGTTATACTTATACTCCTGTGTATGTGGTTACTATATGTGGGTCCTGTGTAGGGAATATTCTACACTCCTAGAATCCTGCACAGGTGGAGGCGCTGACCGAAGAAACGTTCCAGAGAGCACCCCAGGTTCCCAGCAAGCGGAGGCTCAGGCCTCTTGTGAACCTGCAGGTATACGCACCACACCTGGTAACATATAGGTTCCCCCTCACTATTCTAGAAGGTTAGGTTCCAGGAGGATATTAGGAGAGGAGCCCCGGGGAGAGTAGAAAAGTAATGTTTCTAACGTAATAGTATAGCCCCCTGTTTATGATGTTGTAGATAGGGACAGTATCCGTTAGGATACCCGAAAGAAGTAATGGAGTCCTGGTAGAGGGCCTCAGAGAAGATGACTCCCGGGTGCCAGGGGATCAGCTATAACCGCGGATCAGCACTAATATTCCTCATCAGTCTGTATGGAAACGGCAGTTCCCAAACAGGTATTGGATCTAGTAAGAAAAGACCTGCCAGGATTCCCGTAGTGGTCCAGAGTAATCGGATTAATACTGATGATGGTTCCGAAGCAACAAGGGGGGGATGGGTCCCACTCTTACTCTGAGCCACTAAGTACCTTCATCTGAGTGTTAAGCGTGGGCACCGATGGAAGAACTGTATTCATGTCTGTCTACTATGAAATCCAGTACAACGTTGTTACCATGTGTATGAGGGGCCCCTGTGCTTGGGGACACGAATAAAGGACAGTTCTCCTGCAAAAGTTCCTGGCGCCCATTATTCTACAACCTTGCCACCTCAACACCCAGCCCGAGTCACGGTAACCCATGCGGCATACCCATACCAACGTAATCTCCGTAGGAGCCGGGCACGGAGGGTTGCATATTCAACTCTTAATGCCATTTTTAATGATTTTTAATACACTGAGCTTCCTTTGATTTCTATAGCAGGCTGTAGCCCACCTCCCCAGCAGTGCGAGATCTTTGTAACACTTTCCTGAGTGTGATCATTTGTTGCCAATGTTCCCAGCACTTTGAGCTGCAAACTGTAACAATAGATAATGCCCGGATTCGCAGAGCTCCTTTATTGACTTGACTGGGTATTAAGTTAATTGAGCGCCTCGTCGCGTGCTAACGGGGATCTTCAAAGCTCACTAACTCAGCGTTAAGTGCGAGCACTGGCGTTACTATAAGGCTGGGGCCACGGCGCCATCACCCACGCGGAGGCTGGGAAGTGACCCGCGTGAAGTGGGTGCTTTCCCTGGCCATGGTGGACGGGCGGTGGGGGCGTGCCTGGGGGCGTTCCAAGGGCGTACCTCATTGGGCGAACCGCTCACGTGACCGGCCTGTCGCGCCAAGAAATCAGTTTGAACTGATTTTGTGCGCAACGCGCGCCCCCTCCCGCTCACGCCCCCCGCACGGATGCGAGCACTGCCTTAAGGCAGTCTGTGCACTCAACGTGCGGACGCCTGCGCACGGTCTGCGGTACCATGGCCCCAGCCTAACGGACGTTTTCTGTGCACAGGTATCTGTCCATGTGTCTAAGGGTGTGTTTGGGGGTGGGGTTGTATATAGCACTCTCTCTTCCCCCCCACCCCGAGACAGTGCTAACGTGTGGCTGCGTTTCTAGTAGGCGCGTTCGTAAAACGGAGCGCATGGCGTCTCGCGGGCCTGTCGCCCGAGCGACGTGTGCACTTTTAGATGGAGGTGATGGGGAGGCATAGTGGACGCGTCACTATGCTGCTTCGCCCTCATTGGGATTGTGTGTGTGTGTTTATCACCCATGTCAGAAGGAATAGGAGGAGAGTTACGTGATGTAGCCTAAGGCTGCGCTTATAGTGCATTGCCGCCGTCAGATGCGCTTATAGTAAGCGCGACGGGTTGGTCGCGATCGCTGGAAGTCATCTCAATTAGATTTTTCCCGCAACCGCAGCCTGACGTCACAGTCGCGTCGCCGGCCCTATAAGCGCAGCCTAAGGCTTGTTATATAGTAGGTGCTGGTGTGCGGGCGCGCGCCCGGCGTTGCGCATGCACGTTGCGCGCGCTTTTTGTTTATATGTTGTAAGCGGTGGCGTGCGCGGCTAGGTGGCGTGGCTATAGACATCACAGCGATAGCCATACTGTGATTGGCTTGGCAGGGTCATGTGGCACGGCAGCGGCGCGAAAATATACATTTTCATGTATTTGCTGTGATGTGCCGCGCGCGCAGCTGAAGTATAGAACGCCAGGCCTGGACACAGCTAATTCTAAGTGACGCATTATATTACACGCCCAGACATGCTGCCTGATTCAGAGCCAGACTACCAACAAATACTGTACACAGCGTTGTCTTTTGACAATTACAATACAATGTTTACTGTAGAAATTAAAAAAAATATATATATATATATATAAAAAATTAAAAAGCTAAATGAAGTTTAGCTTGAATGCCACGGATGTAAACTTAGTGTTACTGACAGCGTGGCAGTGATTGGCGTGGCATACTAGCCGAGAGCAGAGAAAGGTCAGCCAACCAGTATACCCAACATGGCTCTCATGTAACAGTGTTAAACCTACTGGGAATTACTGGCTGGTATACTAGCAGAGAATAGGAAGGAAGCAGGGAGAGGTCAGGGGCTCCTCTGTATAAGTACCAGTTCTAATATTCTTATCATTCATAGTATTTTATAGAGTATTCTTCTGGAACCAGGATCACATGTGGGATGTGAGTGAGCCCAGTGGTTTAACTCATCCCCTTTTGAGAGCACACAGAGTCCTGTTATTTTCTTCAACTTTAATGGGGGAGTAAAACTTAAATATAAAGGGTATGTGCAGATGGTAATGTGTGGTGAGAGAGTGCTTCTCTATATGAAGGTGCTCTGTTATGGGGGGACGGTAAAAAAGGATGGCCTTGCAGGGGTGTAATGGAGGAAGCATGTACTCACTAAGCCAGCTAATTAGATCTAAAGCACATGTTCCTGTGGCTGGCAGGAAGAGTCAAAGGACCATTCCATAAAACAGAAAGGGGCAGGGGAACAACAAGGCTAAACCATTCTCATGGCAATGAGAAATGGGAGGTTGCCAGGGCAACCAACTTGTGGCTGTGTAAAGAGGGAATGTGTCAATAGTGTATCAGTTTACACAGCCCTGGCTGCATCAGAGCAGGGAAAAAACATGAAACTTCCCTGGGGAGAGCTGGCAGTATGAGAACAGAGAAAATATATTGTCATGGAACAAGAATCACATTTCTGTTTCACTCCCCCTTTCCTTTGCAGTTTCTGCCTGTCAGATTCTCAGTTCCAGCTGCGTGTGTTTTGCTCTGTGCACACACACAGTGCCTGTGTGATAGACACAATGTTGCAATCCCTGTCTCTGCCTTATGCCAGTGAGTTGCTACAGCAACCTCAGCTTTCCCCTCAGAGTGGGCTAGTCTGCCTTCTCCCCCTCTGCCTTGCTGACAGATGGTCTGTCCCCAGGCTATCTTGTTACCCAGAATACACTCACACTTCCTTTTCCACCTTCATCACTGGCTGAGTGAGTACCTTCTGTAATTGCTCTAGTGGCAGGGCCTTATCCTTTTCACCTGCCCTTACTACAAATCACCCACAGAGAGACATTATTCAAACACCAACATCTCATCCACAAGTGCCTGTCTTTAATGCTGCTTTCCCTAAATAAAGTGAAGAAAATATACAGGACTTGTTGTGTTTTGGAAAGGGGGCTGAGTTGAACCTATCTGGGCTAATCATCCTACACATGACCCTGGCCTCCAGAATATATATATAATCCTGTTCCAGGACACTCCCCGTCTGGTATCTGTAGATACCACTATATCTGAATATGTGGAACATATGTAAAAACACAACAACAATGCATACATTCTATGCCCACATCACCATGTGGTACCGGCCGGTACCACTGGCTCCATGGTCCCTTGGCCAAGGTTAGCTGGGTGCTCCACAATGTCATTTTGTGAATGTCTCTGCGACTGTTTTCTTTTAAACATTTAAGAGGACAGTCTTTTTGCCTTTGTAGTTTCACCTACAGGGTGCAACCTTTTGCAGCTGTGCCAGCCATGGCAGCTGGCTGCTTTGCCACCAAGCGTTCTGCGGAGAGGAATGGCTGTACGTCTCAGGTGCGCCATAGTTCGCAGGAGGATTGTCCGTTTTGTTTCCTTATTTTGGACAGTCTCTTTATAAGTCACCATCCTTTGTCTGGACCACTCAGCATCCTAGGCCCTTGTCACATTCACCTGATGCGAAGGTGTTTTTGTTGTTCTCAGGGGTAAGACCTTGTCTCTTCTCCTCGCTAGGCCTTCCTGTCACTTAGATGTGGCCAAGACATGGTTTGGAGAGGGATGTGTGTCCAGGTTTCGTTATCACTGTTCTGTGGGCGTCAACATAGTCTGGCTTGTGCCCTTTGCCAATGCACACATTGCCCACTATCACCCATCCTAAGTCAAGTCTTTGAGCAAACTGGGCGTTGTGGGGTCCGTTACGCTGTTCGCAGACTTTGTGCACCCTCAGGATTTCCCTGCCAAGTAGCAGCAAGATCTGGGCGCTTTCATCTAGTGGTTGGATACGGTCAGCTATCGCCTTGAGATGGGGGTGGTGTCGAGCCACGTCTGGTATGGGGATTTCACTCCTATCCTCTGCCATGTGATTTCACTCGATGAGTGTGGGGAGAGGCATTTTCACTTTGCCGTCCACTGCGCATATGGTGTAGCCATTCACTCTCCTCGCTGTGGTTTCTATTCGCCCTAGGCGCTGTCTTGTTTGTTGGACGTGTCAAGGAATTCTGACCTGACCAATGACCGGTTGCTCTGGTCGTCGATGATAACATACATCCTTATAGCTCTTTCGGGTTGTCCCTCTGGGTGCACTGCTACAAGACATATCTTACAACAAGATCTACCATCACCTCCTTCTCCACAAATCTCAGTGCATTTAGATGCTACAGGTGTGGGGGGTGTCTTCCCCTCTTCTTCCTCCCCGTCCTGCTTTGTCACGGGGTTAGGGGCCTTGAATGGTTTGGGCTTCGATGACTCTGGGTGTAAAACTGCTACATGCCGGTCTCTATTACACTCTGTGCATTTTATAGCTTCTTTACAGTCCTTGAATAGGTGGCCTGCGGTGGCACAGCATTTAAAGCAAACTCCCAATTCCCTGAGTAGGTTCTTGCGCTCCTGCATGGGCTTCATCCTGAACCCGATACACTTGTTAAGTGGACGTGGTCTTTTATGTATGGGACATTCTTTGTTTAGGTTCCTTGGTTTCTTGTTTCCAGCGACCGACTGGTCGGGACTCGTTTGGGTCGTGGGGGACACGTCCGTCCTGTGGGCCGAGATGGGTGTTCTAGCGTTACCGTATCTCGCCGCTGGTCTTTCATTCTTCAGGTTGCTTGCACCGAGTGTAGTTTGCGCACCTAAGATGAAAATGGGATAGTTTCTTGTCCTCGGTGCTTCGCGAATGAAGCTCAAGAAGACCGAGAAGGGGGGGTAGGCGACTTGCTATACCCCTCCTTCTATTATACCTCTCCAATACCCCTCCCGCTAATATACCCCTCCTTCTATTATACCTCTCCAATACCCCTCCCGCTAATATACCCCTCCTTCTATTATACCTCTCCAATACCCCTCCCACTAATATACCCCTCCTCCTATTATACCTCTCCAATAACCTTCCCACTAATATACCCCTCCCACTAATATACCCCTCCTTCTATTATACCACTCCAATACCCCTCCCACTAATATACCCCTCCTATTATACCACTCATATAACCCTCCCGCTAATATACCCCTCCTATTATACCACTCCAATACCCCTCCCACTAATATACCCCTCCCACTAATATACCCCTCCCACTAATATACCCCTTCTTCTATTATACCACTCCAATACCCCTCGCTAATAGACCCCTCCTTCTATTATACCGCTCCAATACCCCTCCCACTAATATACCCCTCCTATTATACCACTCATATAACCCTCCCACTAATATACCCCTCCTATTATACCACTCCAATACCCCTCCCACTAATATACCCCTCCCACTAATATACCCCTCCCACTAATATACCCCTTCTTCTATTATACCACTCCAATACCCCTCGCTAATAGACCCCTACTTCTATTATACCACTCCAATACCCCTCCTTCTACTATACCACTCCAATACCCGTCGCTAATAGACCCCTCCTTCTATTATACCCCTCCTTCTATTATACCCCTCCTTCTATTATACCCCTCCTATTATACCCCTCCTTCTATTATACCCCTCCTATTATACCCCTCCTTCTATTATACCCCTCCTATTATACCACACCTTCTATTATACCCCTCCTATTATACCCCTCCTTCTATTATACCCCTCCTATTATACCACACCTTCTATTATACCACTCCAATACCCATCCCGCTAATATAATCTCTAATATCCATTCCATTTAATAATCCTCCTAATGCTCCTCCTTCTAATACACCCATCTAATACCCTTCAGACTAATAGAACCTTATCCCCTTCCCACTAATATACTCCTCTTAATACCCCTTCCACTAATATACCCCTCCCAGTAATATACACCCCAATACTCCTCCCACTGTATACCCCTGTAATACTCCTTCTACTAATTTACCCCCCTAAGACCCATCATACTAATATAACTCCCCTAAATCTATATCATAATACCCCTAATACTGGGCCCACTATATACAAAGAAATAATAAACATTCTTTACACAGGCTCTGCAGAACGTCTCACATACCCCGTGTTATGCAGAACATCGCGCCTGTGATTAGACGCTCTGATGTCCTTGTCACCTGTCAGGGCGCAGGGTCAGTGGGGAGGGGAGGAGGGGTCCGGGTTAATTAAAAGGGTCAGATGGTCCCAGGTGAGGGAGGGAGCGTGCACAGGGAGAGCCCTGCAGAGCATCGCAGTGTAACCCCTTCCCTGCCAGAGAGAGCCCTGCAGAGTATCACAGACTGTGTAACCCCTTCCCTGCCAGAGAGAGCCCTGCAGAGTATCACAGACTGTGTAACCCCTTCCCTGCCAGAGAGAGCCGTGCAGAGCATCAGACTGTGTAACCCCTTCCCTGCCAGAGAGAGCCCTGCAGAGTATCACAGACTGTGTAACCCCTTCCCTGCCAGAGAGCCCTGCAGAGCGTCGCAGTGTAACCCCTTCCCTGCCAGAGAGAGCCCTGCAGAGTATCACAGTGTAACCCCTTCCCTGCCAGACAGCCCTGCAGAGTATCGCAGTGTGTGTAACCCCTTCCCTGCCAGAGAGAGCCCTGCAGAGTATCACAATGTAACCCCTTCCCTGCGAGAGAGCCCTGCAGAGCATCACAGTGTAACCTCTTCCCTGCCATAGAGAGCCCTGCAAAGTATCACAGTGTAACCCCTTCCCTGCCAGACAGCCCTGCAGAGCATCACAGTGTAACCCCTTCCCTGCCAGACAGCCCTGCAGAGCAACACAGTGTAACCCCTTTCCTGCCAGAGAGAGCCCTGCAGAGCATCGCAGTGTAACCCCTTCCCTGCCAGAGAGCCCTGCAGAGTATCAGTGTGTAACCCCTTTCCTGCCAGAGAGAGCCCTGCAGAGCATCGCAGTGTAACACCTTCCCTGCCAGAGAGAGCTTTGCAGAGCATCGCAGTGTAACCCCTTCCCTGCCAGAGAGCCCTGCAGAGCGTCACAGTGTAACCCCTTCCCTGCCAGAGAGCCCTGCAGAGCATCGCAGTGTAACCCCTTCCCTGCCAGAGAGCCTTGCAGAGTATCAGTGTGTAACCCCTTCCCTGCCAGAGAGAGCCTTGCAGAGTATCGCAGTGTAACCCCTTCCCTGCCAGAGAGCCCTGCAGAGTATCACAGTGTAACCCCTTCCCTGCCAGAGAGCCCTGCAGAGCGTCACAGTGTAACCCCTTCCCTGCCAGAGAGCCCTGCAGACTATCAGTGTGTGTAACCCCTTTCCTGCCAGAGCCCTGCAGAGCATCAGTGTAACCCCTTCCCTGCCAGAGCCCTGCATAGCGTTGCAGTGTAACCCCTTCCCTGCCTGTGATTCCTGCAGAGCGTTGCAGTGTAACCCCTTCCCTGCCAGAGCCCTGCAGAGCGTTGCAGTGTAACCCCTTCCCTGCCAGAGCCCTGCAGAGCGTTGCAGTGTAACCCCTTCCCTGCCTGTTAGTCCTGCAGAGCGTTGCAGTGTAACCCCTTCCCTGCCAGAGCCCTGCAGAGCCCTGCAGTGTAACACCTTCCCTGCCAGAGAGAGCTTTGCAGAGCATCGCAGTGTAACCCCTTCCCTGCCAGAGAGCCCTGCAGAGCGTCACAGTGTAACCCCTTCCCTGCCAGAGAGCCCTGCAGAGCATCGCAGTGTAACCCCTTCCCTGCCAGAGAGCCCTGCAGAGTATCAGTGTGTAACCCCTTCCCTGCCAGAGAGAGCCTTGCAGAGTATCGCAGTGTAACCCCTTCCCTGCCAGAGAGAGCCCTGCAGAGTATCACAGTGTAACCCCTTCCCTGCCAGAGAGCCCTGCAGAGCGTCACAGTGTAACCCCTTCCCTGCCAGAGAGCCCTGCAGACTATCAGTGTGTGTAACCCCTTTCCTGCCAGAGCCCTGCAGAGCATCAGTGTAACCCCTTCCCTGCCAGAGCCCTGCATAGCGTTGCAGTGTAACCCCTTCCCTGCCTGTGATTCCTGCAGAGCGTTGCAGTGTAACCCCTTCCCTGCCAGAGCCCTGCAGAGCGTTGCAGTGTAACCCCTTCCCTGCCAGAGCCCTGCAGAGCGTTGCAGTGTAACCCCTTCCCTGCCTGTTAGTCCTGCAGAGCGTTGCAGTGTAACCCCTTCCCTGCCAGAGCCCTGCAGAGCCCTGCAGTGTAACCCCTTCCCTGCCTGTGAGTCCTGCAGAGCGTCGCAGTGAAACCCCTTCCCTGCCTGTGAGTCTTGCAGAGCGTTGCAGTGTAAACCCTTCCCTGTCTGTGAGTCCTGCAGAGCGTTGCAGTGTAACCCCTTCCCTGCCTGTGAGTCCTGCAGAGCGTTGCAGTGTAACCCCTTCCCTGCCTGTGACTCCTGCAGAGCGTTGCAGTGTAACCCCTTCCCTGCCAGAGCCCTGCAGACCGTTGCAGTGTAACCCCTTCCCTGCCTGTGAGTACTGCAGAGCGTCGCAGTGTAACCCCTTCCCTGCCTGTGAGTCCTGCAGAGCGTCGCAGTGTAACCCCTTCCCTGCCTGTGAGTCCTGCAGAGCGTTGCAGTGTAACCCCTTCCCTGCCTGTGAGTCCTGCAGAGCGTTGCAGTGTAACCCCTTCCCTGCCTGTGAGTCCTGCAGAGCGTTGCAGTGTAACCCCTTCCCTGCCAGAGCCCTGCAGAGCATTGCAGTGTAAC
>NC_134488.1:32347030-32356836 GCF_040206685.1 Ascaphus truei | reverse complement strand
AATGCTGTTCCAGAACTGGGCTGTTTTTTTTAGATATTCTTTGGCAAAATCTAATCTGGCCTTTCTATTCTTGAGGCTTATGAATGGTTTGCACCTTGTGGTGAACCCTCTGTATTTGCTCTCGTGAAGTCTTCTCTTTATGATTGACTTGGATAATGATATGCCTACCTCCTGGAGAGTGCTCTTCACTTGGCTGGATGTTATGAAGGGGATTTTCTTTACCATGGAAAGGATCCTACGATCATCCACCACTGTTGTCTTCTGTGGATGTCCAGGCCTTTTTGTGTTGCAGAGCTCACCAGTGCGTTCTTTTTTTGTCAGATTGTACTAAACTGTTGATTTGGCCACTCCTAATGTTCCTGCTATCTCTCTGATGGATTTTTTTTTGCAGCCAAAGGATGCCCTGCTTCACTTGCATTGAGAGCTCCTTTGACCGCATGTTGTGGGTTCACAGCAACAGCTTCCAAATGCGAATGCCACACCTGGAATCATCTCCAGACCTTTTACCTGCTTAATTGATGATGAAATAACGAAGGAATAATCCACACCTGTCCATGAAACAGCTTGTGAGTCAATTGTCCAATTACTTTTGGCCCCTAGAAAAAGAGGGGGCTACATATTAAAGATGTAATTCCTAAACCCTTCCTCCAATTTGGATGTGAATACCCTCAAATTAAAGCTGATAGACTGCACTTTAAGCCCATATTCATTATTCAACTGTAACTTGAATTTATTTTGGTACACAGCCGAAATAACAAAACTTGTATCAGTGTCCAATTATTTCCGGACCTAACTGTATGTGTATTATATATATTGTGTGTGTATATACCGTACTGTGTGTATATCATTATATACAGTGTGCATGTATATTATACTGTATGCGTGTATACTGTACTATGTATGTGTATTATTATATATATTGTGTGTGTATACTGTTCTGTATGTGTATATATTGTAGCGTACGTGCGTACTATACTGAAGGAGTTGCTCAGTGAGTAACGTCACTGATTTAGATCTAGGACACGAAGTTTGAAGCAGGGGAGCCGGGTTCAAATCCCGGTGTCGTGACTTGTGACCGTGCGCAAGTCACTTTATCTCCCTGTGCCTCAAACATAGATTGTAAGCTCTATGGGGCAGTGCTATACAAGAAAACAAACAATTATTATTATACGGTGTGTGTACACTGAACTATATACAAATATATATATATGTATATAAACTGGTAATACAGCGGCATTCCACACCCTAACCCAGCAGTGCGCAAACTTGGGGGAGGGCGCGAGATTAACTGCGGGGGGGGCGCGGGGTTTACAGAGGCTCCGGACGCTTCCCAAAGCCACTTAAATTAAGTGCCGTGGAAGCGGCGAAGGCCTCTGTAAACCTAACTTACCATGGCATCTGGGGACGGGTCGTCACGGCAACGCGGCATCATATGACAGCACTGGATCATGTGACGTCATGACGCCGGGTATCACGGTAAGGAGGAGGGGGCGCGCAGAGAGCAGGACAGCCAGCAGGGGGAAAAGACTGCACTCCCCTGCTCTAACCCAATCTTTTCTGTTCCCACAACCTATCCTTTGTGAAATTTGAGTTTAAAAAAATAAAAACATGTTACTGGATGCTAGTGTAGATAATAGTAAAGGTAGATATACTATACATGTGTATATTGCATATATACATAAATAGTAGAGATGTAGCAGGCACACCAGGTCTTGTATAAAGTGCATACACATTTATTAGAACAGGTCAGCGTTTCGGTTCTCTGGTCTTGAGAAAGATGCCACAGACAACCAAACGATGACACGTTCTAATAAATAGTTCTACATTTTATACAAGAAAAAAAAAAACTCCCCTACCTGACAGCTGATTGGCGCCCGCTCCCAGGCTTTGTGGGCGGGCGGGCGGCCAGGCTCTATATGAGCCCGCCCCCAACGAGCGGCCATTCTTTCTGGCCTGAGATCTATTGGAGAGTAAGTACTCTCTGCCCGGGGGGGGGGGGGGGCATACGCCCGTCTGCCCGCTCGACCACTAGCTTCATGCCGGCGAGGGGAGCAGGGCAGTGGCGGCCACGGCGGGGCTGACTGTCCCCTGGGGCGCCCGCTGGGGGACACCTCGCAACGTGCCTGCCACCTCCCCAAAGCTTCCACTATGCCCGCATGAGGTATGGGGGGGGGGATGTCGGCCTGCTCCCCCCCCCCACGAGCGGGAGATAGGCGCGGGTGGGTGGGGGAGGAGCGTGGTGGTGGTGGTGCTGGTCGCGGCCTTTCCTCCCCCCCCCCCCCTGTATGTGTTGTGTGTGTGTGTATGTCTATGGGAGTATGTGTGTGACACCAGAGGTACCCCCCAATCAGTCACCCCCCCCCCAGTCAGTCACCCCCAGTCAGTGTCAGTCACCCCACACCCCCAGTCAGTGTCAGTCACCCCCCCATCCCCAGTCAGTGTCAGTCACCCCCCACCCCCAGTCAGTGTCAGTCACCCCCCCCACCCCCAGTCAGTGTCAGTCACCCCCCCACCCCCAGTCAGTGTCAGTCACCCCCACCCCCAGTCAGTGTCAGTCATCCCCCCAACCCCAGTCAGTGTCAGTCACCCCCACCCCCAGTCAGTGTCAGTCACCCCCACCCCCAGTCAGTGTCAGTCACCCCCCACCCCCAGTCAGTGTCAGTCACCCCCACCCCCAGTCAGTGTCAGTCATCCCCCCAACCCCAGTCAGTGTCAGTCACCCCCACCCCCAGTCAGTGTCAGTCACCCCCACCCCCAGTCAGTGTCAGTCACCCCCCACCCCCAGTCAGTGTCAGTCACCCCCCCACCCCCAGTCAGTGTCAGTCACCCCCCACCCCCAGTCAGTGTCAGTCACCCCCCCACCCCCAGTCAGTGTCAGTCACCCCCCCACCCCCAGTCAGTGTCAGTCACTCCCCACCCCCAGTCAGTGTCAGTCACCCCTGCCCCAGTTAGTGTCAGTCACCCCTGCCCCACCCAGCCAGCCAGCCAGTCACCCCTGCCCCACCCAGCCAGTCACTCACCCGGCCAGTCACTCACCCAGCCAGTCACTCACGCAGCCAGTCACTCACCCAGCCAGTCACCCAGCCACCCAGCCAGTCACTCACCCAGCCAGTCACTCACCCAGCCAGTCACTCACCCAGCCAGTCACTCACCCAGCCAGTCACTCACCCAGCCAGTCACTCACACAGCCAGTCACCCAGCCAGCCAGTCACCCAGCCACCCAGCCAGTCACTCACCCAGCCAGTCACTCACCCAGCCAGTCACTCACCCAGCCACTCAACCACCCAGCCAGTCACTCACCCACCCAGCCAGTCACTCACCCAGCCAGTCACTCACCCAGCCAGTCACTCACCCAGCCAGTCACCCAGCCAGCCAGTCACCCAGCCAGTCACTCACCCAGCCAGTCACTCACCCACCCAGCCAGTCACTCACCCAGCCACTCAACCACCCAGCCAGTCACTCACCCACCCAGCCAGTCACTCACCCAGCCAGTCACTCACCCACCCAGCCAGTCACTCACCCACCCAGCCAGTCACTCACCCAGCCAGTCACTCACCCAGCCAGTCACTCACCCACCCAGCCAGTCACTCACCCACCCAGCCAGTCACTCACCCACCCAGCCAGTCACTCACCCAGCCAGTCACTCACCCAGCCAGTCACTCACCCACCCAGCCAGTCACTCACCCAGCCACTCAACCACCCAGCCAGTCACTCACCCACCCAGCCAGTCACTCACCCAGCCAGTCACTCACCCACCCAGCCAGTCACTCACCCACCCAGCCAGTCACTCAGTCACTCACCCACCCAGCCAGTCACTCAGTCACTCACCCACCCAGCCAGTCACCCACCCAGCCAGTCACTCACCCAGCCAGTCACTCACCAGCCAGTCACTCACCCAGCCAGTCACTCACCCAGCCAGTCACTCACCCAGCCAGTCACTCACCCAGCCAGTCACTCACCCAGCCAGTCACTCACCCAGCCAGTCAATCACCCAGCCAGTCACTCACCCAGCCAGTCACTCACCCAGCCAGTCACTCACCCAGCCAGTCACACACCCAGCCAGTCACTCACCCAGCCAGTCACTCACCCAGCCAGACACTAACCCAGCCAGTCACCCAGCCAGTCACTCAGTCACTCACCCAGCCAGTCACTCAGTCACTCACCCAGCCAGTCACTCAGTCACTCACCCAGCCAGTCACTCACCCACCCAGCCAGTCACCCAGCCTCTCTCTCTCTGTGTATCACCCACCCTCTGTGTGTGTCACCCACCGTTTCCCCCTCTGTGTCTCCCCCCTCTGTCTCCCCCCACACTCTCTCTCTCTCCCCCACACTCTCTCTCTCTCCCCCCACACTCTCTCTCTCTCCCCCCACACTCTCTCTCTCTCCCCCCACACTCTCTCTCTCTCCCCCCACACTCTCTCTCTCTCCCCCCACACTCTCTCTCTCTCCCCCCACACTCTCTCTCTCTCCCCCCACACTCTCTCTCTCTCCCCCCACACTCTCTCTCTCTCCTACATTCTCTCTCTCTCTCTCCTACATTCTCTCTCTCTCTCCCACACTCTCTCTCTCTCTCTCCCACACTCTCTCTCTCCCACTCTCTCTCTCTCCACACTCTCTCTCTCTCCCACACTCTCTCTCTCTCCCACACTCTCTCTCTCTCCACACTCTCTCAATCTCCCACACTCTCTCTCTCTCCCCCCACACTCTCTCTCTCCCCCCACACTCTCTCTCCCCACACTCTCTCTCCCCACACTCTCTCTCCCCACACTCTCTCTCCCCACACTCTCTCTCCCCACACTCTCTCTCTCCCCACACTCTCTCTCTCCCCCACACTCTCTCTCTCCCCCCCACACTCTCTCTCCCCCCCACACTCTCACTCTCTCTCTCCCCCCACAATCTCTCTCCCCCCACACTCTCTCTCCCCCCCCACACTCTCTCTCCCCTCCACACTCTCTCTCCCCTCCACACTCTCTCTCCCCCCCACACTCTCTCTCCCCCCCACACTCTCTCTCCCCCCCCACACTCGCTCTCCCCCCCACACTCTCTCTCCCCCCCACACTCTCCCTCTCCCCCCCACACTCTCTCTCTCTCCCCCCACACTCTCTCTCTCCCCCCACACTCTCTCTCTCCCCCCACACTCTCTCTCTCTCCCCCCCACACTCTCTCTCTCACCCCACACTCTCTCTCTCTCCCCCCACACTCTCTCTCTCTCTCCCCCCAGCCTCTCTCTCTCTGTGTATCACCCACCCTCTGTGTGTGTCACCCACCGTTTCCCCCCTCTGTCTCCCCCCACACTCTCTCTCTCTCCCCCACACTCTCTCTCTCTCTCCCCCCACACTCTCTCTCTCTCCCCCCACACTCTCTCTCTCTCCCCCCACACTCTCTCTCTCTCTCCCACTCTCTCTCCCACACTCTCTCTCCCACACTCTCACTCTCTCCCACACTCTCTCTCTCTCTCCCACACTCTCTCTCTCTCTCCCACACTCTCTCTCTCTCTCCCACACTCTCTCTCTCTCCCACACTCTCTCTCTCTCTTCCACACTCTCTCTCTCTCTCCCACACTCTCTCTCTCTCTCCCACACTCTCTCTCTCTCTCCCACACTCTCTCTCTCTCCCCCCACACTCTCTCTCTCTCCCCCCACACTCTCTCTCTCTCCCCCCACACTCTCTCTCCCCCCACACTCTCTCTCTCTCCCCCCACACTCTCTCTCCCCCCCACACTCTCTCTCCCCCCACACTCTCTCTCCCCCACACTCTCTCTCCCCCCACACTCTCTCTCTCTCCCCCCACTCTCTCTCTCCCCACACTCTCTCTCTCTCCCCACACTCTCTCTCTCTCCCCACACTCTCTCTCTCTCCCCACACTCTCTCTCTCTCTCTCTCTCTCCCACACTCTCTCTCTCTCTCCCACACTCTCTCTCTCTCTCCCACACTCTCTCTCCCACACTCTCTCTCTCTCCCACACTCTCTCTCTCTCCCACACTCTCTCTCTCTCCCACACTCTCTCTCTCTCCTACACTCTCTCTCTCTCCCACACTCTCTCTCCCCCCCACACTCTCTCCCCCCCACACTCTCACTCTCTCTCTCCCCCCATTCTCTCTCCCCCCCACTCTCTCTCCCCCCCACTCTCTCTCCCCCCCACACTCTCTCTCCCCCCACTCTCTCTCTCTCCCCCCACTCTCTCTCTCTCCCCCCGCACTCTCTCTCTCTCCCCCCGCACTCTCTCTCTCTCCCCCCGCACTCTCTCTCTCTCCCCCCACACTCTCTCTCCCCCCACACTCTCTCTCTCCCCCCACACTCTCTCTCTCTCCCCCCACACTCTCTCTCCCCCCCACACTCTCTCTCTCCCCCCCCACACTCTCTCTCTCCCCCCCACACTCTCTCTCTCTCTCCCCCCCACACTCTCTCTCTCTCCCCCCACACTCTCTCTCTCTCCCCCCACACTCTCTCTCTCTCCCCCCACACTCTCTCTCTCTCCCCCCACACTCTCTCTCTCCCCCCACACTCTCTCTCTCTCCCCCCACACTCTCTCTCTCTCCCCCACACTCTCTCTCTCTCTCCCCCACACTCTCTCTCTCTCTCCCCCCCACACTCTCTCTCTCCCCCCCCACACTCTCTCTCTCCCCCCACACTCTCTCTCTCTCCCCCCCACACTCTCTCTCTCTCCCCCCACACTCTCTCTCTCTCCCCCCACACTCTCTCTCTCTCCCCCCCACACTCTCTCTCTCTCCCCCCACACTCTCTCTCTCTCCCCCCACACTCTCTCTCTCCTCACACTCTCTCTCTCCCCCACACTCTCTCTCTCTCTCTCCCCCACACTCTCTCTCTCTCTCTCTCCACCACACGCTCTCTCTCTCTCTCTCTCCCTCTTTCTCTCTCTCCCTCTCTCTCTCCCCCACACTCTCTCTCTCTCTCTCCCTCTTTCTCTCTCTCTCCCCCACACTCTCTCTCTCTCTCTCCCCCCCACACACTCTCTCTCTCCCCCACACTCTCTCTCTGTCACTCACACTCTCTCTCTGTCACTCACACCCTCTCTCTCTCTGTCACTCACACTCTCTCTCTGTCACTCACACTCTCTCTCTCTCTGTCACTCACACTCTCTCTATCACTCACACTCTCTCTCTCTCTGTCACTCACACTCTGGATCTTTTATTTACCCTATATTTCTTAACTGCCCTATACTACACCGAAATCTTAACTGCCCTATACTGCTTTCTTCCAGATCTGACTCAAGCTTCACACGGAAGACATCGGAACCCCCCCTAACCCAGAAGAGAGGTAGGGAACACATCCCCTCCAATGTATAACATTGCGGGAATGAGGGTACCTGGACATTGAGGGACTGCGGATCAGGTAAGATCCCAGGCGGGATTGCTGCTTTAGATATTGTGAAGCGGGGACGTCCAGACACTGGTTAAGGGGTTCAGGAAACTAGTCATTCACACCTGGCTTTTAATTCTAGATCCGACATTTACACACACACGTAACAAGGCCTAATTGTAGTATAATGTAATACAATAAATACATTTGTCAAAAACGAATGTTGTTCTGACTAGGAATTTATTAAATGTATTTTATTTATATATTTTATTTTAAAATGGGGTTGGGGGCGGGGTTGGGGGCGGGACTAGGGGCGGGGTTGGGGGCGAGTAGATTTTTTGGTTGGGCGAGTAGATTTTTGGGTGATTTGTCGAACACTGTATATGTGTATATATATACATACAGTGGTTACAAATCACCAAAAAATCTACTCGCCACACAAAAAAATCTACTCGCCACCTAGTACCACACGTGTGCTGCTTGGGCCAATAGGAGCTCGCCACGATGTTAAATCCACTCGCCCGGGGCGAGCAAATGTATAGGTTTGTCGAACACTATATATATATATATATATATACACACATACATACATATACATACAGTTGTGTGAAAAAGAAAGTACACCCTTTTAGAATTCCATGGTTTTCCATATCAGGACATAATAACAATCATCTGTTCCTTAGCAGGTCTTAAAATTAGGTAATTACAACCTCAGATGAACAACAACACATGACATATTACACCGGGTCATGATTTATTTAACAAAAATAAAGCCAAAATGGAGAAGCCATGTGTGAAAAACTAAGTACACCCTTACTGCTTCCATAGGAATTAAGATGCTACGTAGCAGACAGGTGCTGCTAATCAAATGCCCTTGATTAATTGATCATCAGCAAGTGTGACCACCTCTATAAAAGCCGACGTTTTAGCAGTTTGCTGGTCTGGAGCATTCAGGTGTGTGTTAACACAATGCCAAGGAGGAAAGACATCAGCAATGATCTTAGAGAAGCAATTGTTGCTTCCCATCAATCTGGGAAGGGTTATAAGGCCATTTCCAAACAATTTAAAGTCCATCATTCTACAGTAAGAAAGATTATTCAAAAGTGGAAAACATTCAAGACAGTTGCCAATCTTCCCATGAGTGGACGTCCCAGCAAATTCACCCCAAGGTCAGACCGTGCAATGCTCAGAGAAATTGCAAAAAAAACAAGAGTTACATCTCAGACTCTACAAGTCTCAGTTAGCATGTTAAATGTTAAAGTTCATGACAGTACAAGTAGAAAAAGACTGAACAAGTATGGTTTGTTTGGAAGGATTGCCAGGAGAAAGCCTCTTCTCTCTAAAAAGAATATGGCAGCATGGCTTAGGTTTGCAAAGCTACATCTGAACAAACCACAAGACTTCTGGAACAATATCCTTTGGACAGACGAGACCAAAGTGGACAGCGCCACGTTTGGCGAAAACCAAACACAGCATATCAGCACAAACACCTCATACCAACTGTCAAGCACGGTGGTGGAGGGGTGATGATTTGGGTTTGTTTTGCAGCCACAGGACTTGGGAACCTTGCAGTCATTGAGTGGACAATGAACTCCTCTGTATACCAAAGTATTCTAGAGTCAAATGTGAGGCCATCTGTCCGACAGCTAAAGCTTGGACGAAATTGGGTCATGCAAGAGGACAATGATCCCAAGCACACCAGCAAATCTACAAGAGAATGGTTGAAAAAGAAAAGAATCAAGGTGTTGCAATGGCCCAGTCAAAGTCCAGACCTCAACCCGATTGAAATGCTGTGGCTGGACCTTAAGAGAGCTGTGCATAAACAAATGCCCGCAAACCTCAATGAACTGAAGCAACGATGTAAAGAACAGTGGGCCAAAATTCCTCCACAACGATGTGAGAGACTGATAAAGTCATACAGAAAACGATTAATTCAAGTTATTACTGCTAAAGGTGATTCTACAAGCTATTGAATCATAAGGTGTACTTAGTTTTTCACACATGGCTTCTCCATTTTGGCTTTATTTTTGTTAAATAAATCATGACACGGTGTAATATGCCATGTGTTGTTGTTCATCTGAGGTTGTATTTACCCAATTTTAAGACCTGCTAAGGAACAGATGATTGTTATTATGTCCTGATATGTAAAACCATGGAATTCAAAGAGGGTGTACTTTCTGTTTCACATGACTGTGTGTACAATTTATGGAAATAATGGCTGTGCAAGTTACCAATTTGTTTCTATTGTGTGTGGATCTACGGTTTGTCTAAATATGCTGCCACAATGTTCTAGGTCTCCACATGGACCCAAGGTAACATAGAAAGAATAAACATAGGGCACAATATAGACTACAGGTCCTGATGGTGGTCTCCGATGGAGAGGAGCAGTTGACCTGTATGAAAACGTAACCAGCGGTGAAAGTCCTGCTGAGGATATTCCTGGATATAATGAAAAGGCCCATACGGTGAATTACTGTGAGATATATT
>NC_134488.1:32299530-32344530 GCF_040206685.1 Ascaphus truei | reverse complement strand
ATATAGATACAAGATTCTGGTTGAACCCAACCATATCAAAAATGTATATAATCATGATCATCATCATCTTCAGCCCGTGTCTCCCCACTACTGGATGAAGCCTCCCCATGATCTTCCATTTTCTGGTCTCCTCCTCCCATCTTACTTTTGGTGGTCGTTTTGGTCTTTTAATCCCTCTTGGAATCCTGTGGAGTACCATCCTTGTCCAACGACGGTCATTTCTTCTTGCAATGTGTGTGTCCGGCCCAGAGCCATTTTCATTTCTTCACCCTTGTGATGGTGCCACAGACTTTTTTGTTCGGTGTTGAACACATTCATTCTTTTTCCTGTCTCTTCGGGTAATACCCAGCATGCATCTCACCTAGGGTTGCCACATTGAAGTTTTTATAATACGTGACACCGAAATCCAGTATGAAAGTGTGACGCCATAATGAGTGATGAATGATTTGCAAATAATTCGAACTGAATGTGCGACTTGGATGTGGTCCATTGTGTTGTATCCACTGCGAATTCCCGCTTGTTCTCTGGGCCGGGCAAAGTCCGGGTCTGTTGCAGCCTATTAGTGAGTATCTTTGTAAATATCTTGTAAGTGATTGGAAGCAGACTGACTGGGCTGTAGCTCTCGAGCTCTGCGTTGTCTCCTGTGTTGTGGATGAGCATAACGATGGCGTTACTCCATTGATTTTTAATTTTCCTTTTCTTCAAACAGCATGTAAAGAGGTTAGCTACTTCTTCCCCAGCTTCTTTCAGGATTTTAGTTGTAATTCCATCTTCCCCGGGAGTTGTCCCATTCTTCATGGATTTTTATTGGTTTTGCCCCATCTTCTGGAAGGACACATGGTACCATCACTGGTGGTTTCTTCTCGCTCTTCCTCTGCTGGATTATGCCCGGTGTTATCTGTGTTCTCATATCACTTCCTGTACAAGTCCTGAACTCTGGGCCATCCCTTAAGGTTGGAGGAAAGGAGATTTCACCAGCAACAAAGGAAAGGGTTCTTTACAGTAAGAGCAGTCAAAATGTGGAATTCATTACCCATGGAGACTGTGATGGCAGATACAATAGATTTGTTCAAAAAAAAGGTTGGACATCTTTTTAGATGGGAAAGTATACAGAGATATACCAAATAAGTATACCTGGGAAGGATGTTGATCCAGGGATTAATCCGATTGCCAATTCTTGGAGTCAGGAAGGAATTAATTTTTCCCCTTAATGGGGTTTTTTGTTTGCCTTCCTCTGGATCAATAAGTAAGTATAGATATAGGATAAAGTATCTGTCGTCTAAATTTAGCATAGGTTGAACTTGATGGAAGTACGTCTTTTTTCAACCTCATCTACTATGTAACTATGTAACTCTATCTATGATAAGTGCCCAGTCTTATTGTTGATCCATCGTCTTGTTTGAGTGCAATGATTTGCTTCTTCCCAACCATAAGTCGCTGCTTTGTCTTCTTTAAGGTTTTGTTCTTCAATACTCTTCTTCCCCATATCACAGTTCCATTCTCTGACATCCTCAGTTATACGCCTCGCGGATTGTCTCACACAGCTCTGCGTGTTCCATTCTCTTACATCCTCAGTTATACGCCTCGCGGATTGTCTCACACAGCTCTGCGTGTTCCATTCTCTTACATCCTCAGTTATACGCCTCGCGGATTGTCTCACACAGCTCTGCGTGTTCCATTCTCTTACATCCTCAGTTATACGCCTCGCGGATTGTCTCACACAGCTCTGCGTGTTCCATTCTCTTACATGCTCAGTTATACGCCTCGCGGATTGTCTCACACAGCACTACGTGTTCCATTCTCTTACATCCTCAGTTATACGCCTCGCGGATTGTCTCACACAGCTCTGCGTGTTCCATTCTCTTACATCCTCAGTTATACGCCTCGCGGATTGTCTCACACAGCTCTGCGTGTTCCATTCTCTTACATCCTCAGTTATACGCCTCGCGGATTGTCTCACACAGCTCTGCGTGTTCCATTCTCTTACATCCTCAGTTATACGCCTCGCGGATTGTCTCACACAGCTCTGCGTGTTCCATTCTCTTACATGCTCAGTTATACGCCTCGCGGATTGTCTCACACAGCACTACGTGTTCCATTCTCTTACATCCTCAGTTATACGCCTCGCGGATTGTCTCACACAGCTCTGCGTGTTCCATTCTCTTACATCCTCAGTTATACGCCTCGCGGATTGTCTCACACAGCTCTGCGTGTTCCATTCTCTTACATCCTCAGTTATACGCCTCGCGGATTGTCTCACACAGCTCTGCTTGTTCCATTCTCTTACATCCTCAGTTATACGCCTCGCGGATTGTCTCACACAGCTCTGCGTGTTCCATTCTCTGACATCCTCAGTTATACGCCTCGCGGATTGTCTCACACAGCTCTGCGTGTTCCATTCTCTTACACCCTCAGTTATACGCCTCGCGGATTGTCTCACACAGCTCTGCGTGTTCCGTTCTCTTACATCCTCAGTTATACGCCTCGCGGATTGTCTCACACAGCTCTGCGTGTTCCATTCTCTTACATCCTCACTTATACGCCTCGCGGATTGTCTCGCACAGCTCTGCGTGTTCCATTCTCTGACATCCTCAGTTATACGCCTCGCGGATTGTCTCACACAGCTCTGCGTGTTCCATTCTCTTACATCCTCAGTTATACGCCTCGCGGATTGTCTCACACAGCTCTGCGTGTTCCATTCTCTTACATGCTCAGTTATACGCCTCGCGGATTGTCTCACACAGCTCTGCGTGTTCCATTCTCTGACATCCTCAGTTATACGCCTCGCGGATTGTCTCGCACAGCTCTGCGTGTTCCATTCTCTGACATCCTCAGTTATACGCCTCGCGGATTGTCTCGCACAGCTCTGCGTGTTCCATTCTCTTACATCCTCAGTTATACGCCTCGCGGATTGTCTCACACAGCTCTGCGTGTTCCATTCTCTTACATCCTCAGTTATACGCCTCGCGGATTGTCTCACACAGCTCTGCGTGTTCCATTCTCTTACATCCTCAGTTATACGCCTCGCGGATTGTCTCACACAGCTCTGCGTGTTCCATTCTCTTACATCCTCAGTTATAAGCCTCGCGGATTGTCTCACACAGCTCTGCGTGTTCCATTCTCTTACATCCTCAGTTATACGCCTCGCGGATTGTCTCACACAGCTCTGCGTGTTCCATTCTCTTACATCCTCAGTTATACGCCTCGCGGATTGTCTCACACAGCTCTGCGTGTTCCATTCTCTTACATCCTCAGTTATACGCCTCGCGGATTGTCTCACACAGCTCTGCGTGTTCCATTCTCTTACATCCTCAGTTATACGCCTCGCGGATTGTCTCGCACAGCTCTGCGTGTTCCATTCTCTTACATCCTCAGTTATACGCCTCGCGGATTGTCTCGCACAGCTCTGCGTGTTCCATTCTCTTACATCCTCAGTTATACGCCTCGCGGATTGTCTCACACAGCTCTGCGTGTTCCATTCTCTTACATCCTCAGTTATACGCCTCGCGGATTGTCTCACACAGCTCTGCGTGTTCCATTCTCTTACATCCTCAGTTATACGCCTCGCGGATTGTCTCACACAGCTCTGCGTGTTCCATTCTCTTACATCCTCAGTTATACGCCTCTCGGATTGTCTCACACAGCTCTGCGTGTTCCATTCTCTTACATCCTCAGTTATACGCCTCGCGGATTGTCTCACACAGCTCTGCGTGTTCCATTCTCTTACATCCTCAGTTATACGCCTCGCGGATTGTCTCACACAGCTCTGCGTGTTCCATTCTCTTACATCCTCAGTTATACGCCTCGCGGATTGTCTCACACAGCTCTGCGTGTTCCATTCTCTTACATCCTCAGTTATACGCCTCGCGGATTGTCTCACACAGCTCTGCGTGTTCCATTCTCTTACATCCTCAGTTATAAGCCTCGCGGATTGTCTCACACAGCTCTGCGTGTTCCATTCTCTTACATCCTCAGTTATACGCCTCGCGGATTGTCTCACACAGCTCTGCGTGTTCTATTCTCTTACACCCTCAGTTATACGCCTCGCGGATTGTCTCACACAGCTCTGCGTGTTCCATTCTCTTACATCCTCAGTTATACGCCTCGCGGATTGTCTCACACAGCTCTGCGTGTTCCATTCTCTTACATCCTCAGTTATACGCCTCGCGGATTGTCTCACACAGCTCTGCGTGTTCCATTCTCTTACTTCCTCAGTTATACGCCTCGCGGATTGTCTCACACAGCTCTGCGTGTTCCATTCTCTTACATCCTCAGTTATACGCCTCGCGGATTGTCTCACACAGCTCTGCGTGTTCCATTCTCTTACATCCTCAGTTACACGCCTCGCGGCGGATTGTCTCACACAGCTCTGCGTGTTCCATTCTCTTACATCCTGAGTTATACGCCTCGCGGATTGTCTCACACAGCTCTGCGTGTTCCATTCTCTTACATCCTCAGTTATACGCCTCGCGGATTGTCTCACACAGCTCTGCGTGTTCCATTCTCTTACATCCTCAGTTATACGCCTCGCGGATTGTCTCACACAGCTCTGCGTGTTCCATTCTCTTACATCCTCAGTTATGCGCCTCGCGGATTGTCTCACACAGCTCTGCGTGTTCCATTCTCTTACATCCTCAGTTATACGCCTCGCGGATTGTCTCACACAGCTCTGCGTGTTCCATTCTCTTACATCCTCAGTTATACGCCTCGCGGATTGTCTCACACAGCTCTGCGTGTTCCATTCTCTTACATCCTCAGTTATACGCCTCGCGGATTGTCTCACACAGCTCTGCGTGTTCCATTCTCTTACATCCTCAGTTATACGCCTCGCGGATTGTCTCACACAGCTCTGCGTGTTCCATTCTCTTACATCCTCAGTTATACGCCTCGCGGATTGTCTCACACAGCTCTGCGTGTTCCATTCTCTTACATCCTCAGTTATACGCCTCGCGGATTGTCTCACACAGCTCTGCGTGTTCCATTCTCTTACATCCTCAGTTATACGCCTCGCGGATTGTCACACACAGCTCTGCGTGTTCCATTCTCTTACATCCTCGGTTATACGCCTCGCGGATTGTCTCACACAGCTCTGCGTGTTCCATTCTCTGACATCCTCAGTTATACGCCTCGCGGATTGTCTCACACAGCTCTGCGTGTTCTATTCTCTTACATCTTCAGTTATACGCCTCGCGGATTGTCTCACACAGCTCTGCGTGTTCCATTCTCTTACATCCTCAGTTATACGCCTCGCGGATTGTCTCACACAGCTCTGCGTGTTCCATTCTCTTACACCCTCAGTTATACGCCTCGCTGATTGTCTCACACAGCTCTGCGTGTTCCATTCTCTTACATCCTCAGTTATACGCCTCGCGAATTGTCTCACACAGCTCTGCGTGTTCCATTCTCTTACATCCTCAGTTATACGCCTCGCGGATTGTCTCACACAGCTCTGCGTGTTCCATTCTCTTACATCCTCAGTTATACGCCTCGCGGATTGTCTCACACAGCTCTGCGTGTTCCATTCTCTGACATGCTCAGTTATACGCCTCGCGGATTGTCTCACACAGCTCTGCGTGTTCCATTCTCTTACACCCTCAGTTATACGCCTCGCGGATTGTCTCACACAGCTCTGCGTGTTCCATTCTCTTACATCCTCAGTTATACGCCTCGCGGATTGTCTCACACAGCTCTGCGTGTTCCATTCTCTTACATCCTCAGTTATACGCCTCGCGGATTGTCTCACACAGCTCTGCGTGTTCCATTCTCTTACATCCTCAGTTATACGCCTCGCGGATTGTCTCACACAGCTCTGCGTGTTCCATTCTCTTACATCCTCAGTTATACGCCTCGCGGATTGTCTCACACAGCTCTGCGTGTTCCATTCTCTTACATCCTCAGTTATACGCCTCGCGGATTGTCTCACACAGCTCTGCGTGTTCCATTCTCTTACATCCTTAGTTATACGCCTCGCGGATTGTCTCACACAGCTCTGCGTGTTCCATTCTCTTATATCCTCAGTTATACGCCTCGCGGATTGTCTCACACAGCTCTGCGTGTTCCATTCTCTTACATCCTTAGTTATACGCCTCGCGGATTGTCTCACACAGCTCTGCGTGTTCCATTCTCTTACATCCTCAGTTATACGCCTCGCGGATTGTCTCACACAGCTCTGCGTGTTCCATTCTCTTACATCCTCAGTTATACGCCTCGCGGATTGTCTCACACAGCTCTGCGTGTTCCATTCTCTTACATCCTCAGTTATACGCCTCGCGGATTGTCTCACACAGCTCTGCGTGTTCCATTCTCTTACATCCTCAGTTATACGTCTCGCGGATTGTCTCACACAGCTCTGCGTGTTCCATTCTCTTACATCCTTAGTTATACGCCTCGCGGATTGTCTCACACAGCTCTGCGTGTTCCATTCTCTTATATCCTCAGTTATACGCCTCGCGGATTGTCTCACACAGCTCTGCGTGTTCCATTCTCTGACATCCTCAGTTATACGCCTCGCGGATTGTCTCACACAGCTCTGCGTGTTCCATTCTCTTACATCCTTAGTTATACGCCTCGCGGATTGTCTCACACAGCTCTGCGTGTTCCATTCTCTTACATCCTCAGTTATACGCCTCGCGGATTGTCTCACACAGCTCTGCGTGTTCCATTCTCTTACATCCTCACTTATACGCCTCGCGGATTGTCTCACACAGCTCTGCGTGTTCCATTCTCTTACATCCTCAGTTATACGCCTCGCGGATTGTCTCACACAGCTCTGCGTGTTCCATTCTCTTACATCCTCAGTTATACGCCTCGCGGATTGTCTCACACAGCTCTGCGTGTTCCATTCTCTGACATCCTCAGTTATACGCCTCGCGGATTGTCTCACACAGCTCTGCGTGTTCCATTCTCTGACATCCTCAGTTATACGCCTCGCGGATTGTCTCACACAGCTCTGCGTGTTCCATTCTCTTACATCCTCAGTTATACGCCTCGCGGATTGTCTCACACAGCTCTGCGTGTTCCATTCTCTTACATCCTCAGTTATACGCCTCGCGGATTGTCTCACACAGCTCTGCGTGTTCCATTCTCTTACATCCTCAGTTATACGCCTCGCGGATTGTCTCACACAGCTCTGCGTGTTCCATTCTCTGACATCCTCAGTTATACGCCTCGCGGATTGTCTCACACAGCTCTGCGTGTTCCATTCTCTTACATCCTCAGTTATACGCCTCGCGGATTGTCTCACACAGCTCTGCGTGTTCCATTCTCTTACATCCTCAGTTATACGCCTCGCGGATTGTCTCACACAGCTCTGCGTGTTCCATTCTCTTACATCCTCAGTTATACGCCTCGCGGATTGTCTCACACAGCTCTGCGTGTTCCATTCTCTTACATCCTCAGTTATACGCCTCGCGGATTGTCTCACACAGCTCTGCGTGTTCCATTCTCTTACATCCTCAGTTATACGCCTCGCGGATTGTCTCACACAGCTCTGCGTGTTCCATTCTCTTACATCCTCAGTTATACGCCTCGCGGATTGTCTCACACAGCTCTGCGTGTTCCATTCTCTTACATCCTCAGTTATACACCTCGCGGATTGTCTCACACAGCTCTGCGTGTTCCATTCTCTTACATCCTCAGTTATACGCCTCGCGGATTGTCTCACACAGCTCTGCGTGTTCCATTCTCTTACATCCTCAGTTATACGCCTCGCTGATTGTCTCACACAGCTCTGCGTGTTCCATTCTCTTACATCCTCAGTTATACGCCTCGCGGATTGTCTCACACAGCTCTGCGTGTTCCATTCTTATTCTCGCGTCTTGGGAGCGCTTCATTTCTTGTCTCCTCATTAATTGTTTTGTCTGTGTGATACACATCACTCTGCACCCCACATTGTGCCGCGCGGCGGAATATGTTGGTGCTTTACAAATAAACGATAATAACAATAACTAATAATACACTGCTAAACGTGACTGAAAAGCTCGAGTAAAAAGGAATGTTACCAGATGTATCAAACGAAAATATTCTCGTAGTAAATAGAAAAACAAAAAACACGTGTGTACATTTGACAGAAAGATGTACAGAAATAGTCAATAGGAAAGAAAAAAAAAACTATATATATATATATATATATATATATATATATATATATATATATATATATATACTGAGTTAAGTTATGGTGAGTAAAAAAAGTGACAAAAACCCTCCACAGGAAAGCAAATATGCAAATATAGCTGTATGCTCATCTGCATGTCTTAGGCAGGTCTGCAACCCCGCCTTTCCCCATTATCACCCAGCATACAGCACTTCCACTGCAGCAAGGGATTCTGGGAAATGACATGCAAATGAGCACACAGTGTCACTTTTTGCCTCAATAACCATTTTTAACATGGTTCCCTATAGGCTTAAGCTTGCTGCATGGTCACAGCTTTGGGCACAGCCAGGGTTAAGGTGCATACCCAGAAAACCACCCACAGACAGCTGTTTCAACCTTGATGGGTCTCATCAGTGTGGGGTTGATTTTACTGGGATGCAAGAGAGGCTTATGGGATAGGCCAAACCATAATACTGAGTTAAGTTATGGTGAGTAAAAAAAGTGACAAAAACCCTCCACAGGAAAGCAAATATGCAAATATAGCTGTATGCTCATCTGCATGTCTTAGGCAGGTCTGCAACCCCGCCTTTCCCCATTATCACCCAGCATATAGCACTTCCACTGCAGCAAGGGATTCTGGGAAATGACATGCAAATGAGCACACAGTGTCACTTTTTGCCTCAATAACCATTTTTAACATGGTTCCCTATAGGCTTAAGCTTGCTGCATGGTCACAGCTTTGAGCACAGCCAGGGTTAAGGTGCATACCCAGAAAACCACCCACAGACAGCTGTTTCAACCTTGATGGGTCTCATCATATATATATATATATATATATATATATATATATGACACACACACACAAAAAAGCAGTTGCTCACATTATATAAATAAGTGGTTAAGCCAGACCCAAAAATTAATACAGATAATCCTGAGCAAATACAATTTCTAAACAGGATAGCCTGTAACCAAATAGCTAGGGAAACACTGGTGGTGCTGGGGGATAAAGAAATAAATATAACACACAAAAAGACTGAGACAATCCCCAAAATAGCACTCTAAATATACCACAAAATAACTAATCTAATATAAAGAAAAGAGACTTGGATTGTAAGTCAAAATAGAAAAAGGAAATGATTTTAATAACGAGCAATAACACACACTAACATTAAAAACAAACACACTATAGGCAGCAGAACAAAAATAAAAAAGCTGTGACTAGAAAAATAATACATATAATATCGCTGAAAGTAAAACCTAGAGCTTAAATGTATCAAAAATGTAATAATATACCTCTCAAAAATATGAGGTGATACAAATGAGCTAAAGGATTACAACACCCCCTAAGGATCCTAGCTACAAATAATATAACTAAACCCAAAAGAAAAAATAATTAAGTATATACAATGAATAAACTTATATACACAATAGTGAACATAAGAAAAAATAATATATCTTAAACCAAGGGGGAGACACAGGGGAAAATAAGATGAAAAATACTCAAACCCTGTGCAGCAATAACCAAAAATAATAAAAATATCACAAAACATGAGTGCAAAATGTTCCTGTGGATTCTTGCAAAAAGGCAAAACACATGGCTATATAAGATGAAAAATAAAGCCAGTACTGGATGCTCAATCAAAGCAGCATTTGCCTACATCCCACAAAGGGGAAAGGACTCAGAGCAGCAGAGAAAGTGATACTCAGCTGTCCATAATTGTGTATGAGTCAGTCCAAGGGAGAGTAATTCCAACATAGATTGCAGTCTCTCATATCGTCCACAGGAGTTGCATCATGAAGCAAACGTCACGCTGTAGAAATCATGTATACTGCCATCAGTGAACACTCAGCGCGTTTCAGCCAAGGGGGCCTTCTTCCCGGAGTGATAAAAGGGTAGTGGAGGATTACTAGACTAAATAGTGGTATTATATTATATTAGTTATTTTGTGGTATATTTAGAGTGCTATTTTGGGGATTGTCTCAGTCTTTTTGTGTGTTATATATATATGAAATGTGTTTGCATTGAGTGTATATTAGATATAAATGTTTTTTGGATAAAATATGTGAAAATAGAAGTGATAGGGTTAATGAATGGGGCTATTTAAAGCTGGCTGACGAAACACAGGATATGAACCGCAGAGGAAGCAGCATCTACCTGTGAAACGTGTAGGGTGTCGAACCATTGGAGCCTGAGTCGGACAGGAGATACCAGAAGTGACACCAGGTGCCAGCATTCGTTCAGAGACGGATACATGTGAGAAGGGATATCTTTTCTGTGCCGGCTGGCTCATTATTGCATTGTTTTTAAATTAAGCCTTAAAGAATAACCACATTATGAGTTTCCTTTCTTCCCTTACATTTTTATAAACCCATTGCATATTGCGCGATGAGTCTCCTTTGTATACTTTACATGTAACTCCTCCTCCTTGTGTTGGTTACTAATATAATCTAAGGAGTTAATAGTAAGCAGTGGATGATGGGCTCCACCCTGTGATAACACACAGAACTACGTGATAGGAGGTATAAGAGTCAGAGGAAATGTTCTGGAAGGTTAGGTTCCAGAAGGAGAGGAGAGTAGAAGCCTCGGGAGTAGAGGCTGGGGGAAAGTCCCCCTAGTAAAGGAGAGCTTAGCCCCCCCTATTTTTGTGGTTTAGTTAGGGACAGTCCCTTAGTTAGGACCCATGCAGCAATGCACAGAAGATATATGCGGGTTCCAGAAAGGGAATGCAGACATGCCACAGAGAGCTGCCTAGGTAGGGTTCTGGGATGTCGGGATCAGCCCCACAAGAGGATCTCCATATAAAGAGTAAAGAGAATGATCACATGGACAGAGCTAAGCAAACCCCAAAAGGGGGGCCTTATCCAATACAGGTAGTCCTGTCAGTAACAAGTGTAAGCACCTCCCTGGGGTGTTAACAGCAGGCTCCCAGGGAAGAACTATGTATAGAGTGATAACAGTATGGATGAAACCAGGTACAACCATGTCAATCTTATTGTAACTGTGACTGCAGTGATCCAAAGCCTGGGAACATGAATAAAGATTAAAGTTGTACTATAAAAACTCCTGGTGCCCATCTTTTCCATCGCCTAACTGACCACATCCAGCACCCAGAGACCAGGTAAATCTATGCTGATGTTAAACACACGACTACACCGATGTAATCTCCCTAGGAAGCCGGGCAGAGAGGGTTACAGACATAGGAAACACATCATGGGAGAAGAGAACCATCTTGCAAGAGAGACGTACTACAGGGATATATATATATATATATATATATCCCATCCACTCAGTTCCTTTGTTGTAGGTGTATCTAGGTGTCTTTGTTCTAGGAGTATCTAGGTTCTAGGTGATGTTATAGGTGTATCTAGGTGTCTGTTCTAGGTGACTTTGTTCTTGGTGTATCTAGGTTCTATGTGCCCTTGTTCTAGGTGTTGTTGTTCTAGGTGACTTTGTTCTTGGTGTATCTAGGTTCTATGTGCCCTTGTTCTAGGTGTTGTTGTTCTAGATGACTTTGTTCTTGGTGTATCTAGGTTCTATGTGCCCTTGTTCTAGGTGTTGTTGTTCTATGTGACTTTGTTCTTGGTGTATCTAGGTTCTATGTGCCCTTGTTCTAGGTGTTGTTGTTCTATGTGACTTTGTTCTTGGTGTATCTAGGTTCTATGTGCCCTTGTTCTAGGTGTTGTTGTTCTATGTGACTTTGTTCTTGGTGTATCTAGGTTCTATGTGCCCTTGTTCTAGGTGTTGTTGTTCTAGGTGACTTTGTTCTTGGTGTATCTAGGTTCTATGTGCCCTTGTTCTAGGTGAGTGTATCTCTTACCTTTTCTCCAAATTATACAAATTGTGGGAACATATTCCACTATATTTTGCCTTTTTCTTGAGTTTGCGCTGGTCTCTCCATCGGCACATATACAAACGTATATGTACAAATATATTGTGAACTGTTGATAAAATGCAACCCTGCGTGTACAAACCCCAGTGGGGATAAATAAATGTACTTACACGTAATCACACTATATAAAAAAAGGGCAAGAGACACAAAATGAAACCGGGGATTTAAAAATACCATGTTAAATTGGAATAAGAGGGGTTTTCACTTAATATATATTTTTAACATTTCTTTATACGTATAAAACCTCATGTATAATAGAGGAGGCATGTCAGCGGATCATTAATAATAGTAATATATAATATATGAGCTATAAAAGAATAACTGAGGGGGAAAATTACATTTTTCTTAGTAAATGCAGTAATAGTCGGCGAAGACGCCCCAATGCACATCCAACATGACACCTTATTTACTTAATTACTATATGTTTTTTTCTGTATTTTTTCGTCTTATAAGTTTGGGGTATCTGGTTCAGGGGGGCTCAACTCCAGTCCTTAACCCCCCCCCCCCTCCAACAGGTCAGGTTTTCAGGATATCCCAGCCTCAGCACAGGTGGCTCAATCAGAGGCTCAGTCAGAGGCTCAGCTTCAGCACAGGTGGCTCAATCAGAGGCTCAGCTTCAGCACAGGTGGCTCAATCAGAGGCTCAGTCAAAGACTGAGCCTCTGATTGAGCCACCTGTGCTGAAGCTGGGATATTAGGAACACCTGACCTGTTGGGGGGGAGGGGGGTTAAGGACTGGAGTTGAGAGCCCCTGGCCTGCTACACATGGGTGGACGTGGATTAAATAGAAGTTGTGGTGGGTGAGTTTAAACTAAAGAGCTTGGGGCCACAGAAATAGGAAACCGCAATCTACTACTAATAATGTTTTTAGGTCATCACGGTGTAAGTGCCACCGCAGATCTGCAGAGAATCAAGAATAAATGTCCAAAGGAGGAACAAAGAACTCCAAATATTGGTGTACAGGGACTCGGATGTGCTCTAGGTTCAACTATAGCAAGATGATTAACTTAAAGGCGCAATCCAAGCAATATCCTGTGTGTGTGTGTGTTTAATTTTTTTTAAATAAAGCAGTTCTGTAGTATTAAATAATATTACCCTTTTTATTTTAAAATTCTACTCTTAATGCCATTTTTAATCATTTTAATACACTGAGCTTCCTTTGATTTCTATAGCTGGTTTTAGCCACCTCCCCAGCAGTGCAAGATCCTTGCAACACTTTCCTGTTTGTGATCATTTTTTGCCAATACTCCCAGCAGTTTAAGCTAATGACCAACACTGCCGATTGATAGGTTCTCCTGTGATCGATCAGCAAACATCCTGCTTCCCAGGGTTCACTAAATGGCCGCCTTTCCGTTTCAAATCTATCCTTCAGTCAGTGTAACTCAGCAGCTACAATGTATCCTTATATTACTAAGGTAACATTATCTATTGTTACAGTTTGCAGCTCAAACTGCTGGGAACATTGGCAACAAATGATCCCAAACAGGAAAGTGTTACAAAGATCTTGCACTGCTGGGGAGGTGGGATAAAAATTACGAGAGTTTAATGTTAAAATTAAAAAAAGTTAGTAAGTATTATGTAATACAGCAGGGGAGCGCAAACGTTTGGAGCTGTGCCCCCCTGCCTGCTCCCCCAGGTGCTTGCCCCCCCCCCCCATACTTTTAACCGGCATCAAATGATGCTGCGTGTGACGTCACATGACCCCGTTGTCAAGGCGACGCGGCGCAACAAGGCTTCTGAATCCCGGCAAGTAGGTTACAGGCGCCTCGCGCGGTCCCCTGGCATTTAATTTACATGCCTCGGGGAAGAGCGTGGGGACTCTGGGACCGCCCACGTCCCCCCAAACAAACCCCACGTCCCCCCTGGGGGGCGCCTCCCCCAGTTTGCGTACCCCTGTAATACAGTATTACAAAAAAAAACAAACTAGGATATTGCTTTGATTGATCCTTTAAAAATAACAGTTTGTAGCCAAAGTACTGAATCATTAATTCAACAACTAGAATAGTAGCATTGGGGCTTCTAAGTCTATTGTTGTATGCCTGAGGTTACTTTCCCACTGACAGAAATACATATATACAGATATAATATTGTGGGTCTGGGTTCTGAGCCAGCTAAGAAGTTGTATGATCAATAAATGCAGCCAAATCGATGTCCACATTTAGGCCTCGGGGAGCCAGAGACTCAGATGATCCATAGAAGGTGCTAAGATGCAGCATTCATGTGAGTGGGAGGAAAGGCTCAGCACCCTTCTCCGGTTCCAGCCCATAGTATGGAATTATTAGGTTCGATACGTCTCCCTTTGGCCCAGATGCACCAAGCTCCATTGTTGATCTCACGAGGCGTTGACAAGTTAGCGCCTCGTTGAGTGCCAACGAGGATCTTCACAGCTCACTAACGATGCGTTCAGTGCTGTTTCCAGCCATAACGAGCCCCCGCGTTACTATAACGGACGTTGGTGCTAATGACTGAGCCCCTAACAGCGCAGATCCTCACAGCTCCGGTATAGTTACCGCAGGGATTTAACGTTAGTGAGGTCAGAGCTAAAGGTGACGTTACTCCCATCCAAACCCTGAAATACCTCTGTTACAGGGTCGGGATAAGTGTAAGACCGCAGTTAGGTATGATTTCATTATCATCTTGTGATTCACGGGGTTCTTTCCCTCTCCTGTCTTCTCTTTTCTAACTTTAATTAAACAACTATTCAGGGTCTGGGTGGGACATGCTTAACGCCATATAATTTGGAGCTAAAACATTTTGGAGTCTTTCCTTCAAATACTTTCTGGGCAAGCTACCCGTCTATCTGAACGAGCCCCTCACCCCTACCACATGCAGCACTTATCCTCTGAGATCAGACTCCAAAAGACTGTTCATGGTCCCAAGGTTCAGCAAAGTATCCGGCTGCTCCTCCTCTTACCGTGCACCCCAAAACTGGAACAATCTACCGGAGACTCTCACATCCACCACCAGTTTAAATTCTTACAAAACTAAGGCTGTCTCACATTTTAATCTGGTCTGTAACTGTTTCATAAGCCTATAATATATATTATCTCTTACTGTGCATGCAATGTCTTGTAAATAATGTATACCCTGCACACTTAATATAACTATGTATTGTAACCATGTATTATTTGTCATCATAACTCTATGCCCAGGACATACTTGAAAACGAGAGGTAACTCTCAATGTATTACTTCCTGGTAAAACATTTTATAACTAAATAAAACACAAAGCAGTGCAAACGTCACATAGCCTTTAAGCCTGTGCTAATGAGATGACTCTGCGTTGTTGTTACATGTATTTATCTTTGCGGATTTGCATGACCTCAGGGAACGTTACGTCTGATTTTGATAACACGATGTTACGAGCCCTGGGATTACGATCTCTTTTCCAGCCTGTTCTCCTCCTCCTCTACCCACAGACACCCCATCGATGTGTTTGATTCCTAAGCCTTTGGGGTCGGTGTCATGCATTACACACGTATTTACAATCTCCATGTTTGGTAAATCTAGCAACATTTCTATGCGCTAAAAATCCATTTTTTAGAGTTCTCCGAGTGCGTTCCACATATTTTTTGGGACACGTGCTTTCCAATATACAGAACACAAAGTGGGTGTTCCAATGTATACATTGTTTTATTTCAGAAGTACAATTATTGCATCTAGAATGAATCCTTTTATTTTCATTTATATCTAAAAAGTTGCACATAAGGCATCCTGGAGCGTTGCATGTGAAACATGCGGGTCATTTTGTTCTGTTCTCTAGTTGCTGAGATATATATGGTTTCAGTTTTCTAAATCCACTACACACGTACGCACGCACGTATGCACAGACACATATATATATATATATACACACATATATATATATATATATATATATATATATATATATATATATATATACATGTGCTTGTTTGTGCACACGCACACAAACAAGCACATGGAAACAGGTGACTGCTCAGAGCTCTCAGCAACCACATTGCTCTCCCTTGCACCTCTCATGTAACAAGGGGCTTCACACCCACATAAAACTCCTTACAGGGGTCACCTGAAAAAGAAAAACACACATAAGTGTGTCATTTAGGTCTAAATTGTAGAGTGCTAGCTCTAGGGATCAAGTTTTAGTGTTGCTGTGTTTTTAAACTACAATGCCTTGTGTGTTTCTCCTGTGAGGAAAAAACAGTTTGGTGACAAAAGGCAGCCAGAGGTAGATTAGCATAACAAAAGAAATGCAGGTTTGTTGCACATGGTGAGAGGGAAGGGCTGTGAACAGGATATCTGGAGTAAAAAGCCTTTGTTTCATGTAGGCCCAGGGGAGCCAGGAACCCAGGGGGTATGGGGCTGGCCAGGAAAACGGTTGCTGGATGTCAAATTCATAGGCACGATTTCTATTAGTAGGTTTTGAATTTTCCCCTCCTATCATTTAATGTACAACCACAATCTATGCTCTAATTGGCTGCCAGCCCCATCAGTGTATTAGATAGGCATCAAGCCATATATAAGGGAGAGCAGTGTAGCAGATAACTCTCTTTTCTGTTGGAGATTTGAAAAGACAAGCAGCTGCTAATGGGCCTCTCAAACGTGCTTCTGAGTGAAATAGCTATTCACACAGAGAAACATGGAGAGGCCTAGCCAGCAGGCTGGAACCAACTGGAGGAGACAGGGTAACACCTTTTGCTAAAGCAGGAGCCCTGCAACTAGGAAAGAGCTAGACTTCAACCCCCAGACCCCAGTAAGTGTGTATATTTTCTGTATTTTGTATTTCTGTGTTTCAGTGGTCCAAATAAACCTCAATTTATTTCACTGTCTTGTTTTGCCTTGTGATTGATCCCTTAAATATAAATGTGTTAAAAGAACTGGTCTACTGTGACAGGCTTTTTTGCACAAATAAAAGCATTTCGTTAGCCATACATAGGTCTATTTGTTTTTGATTATTAAGCTCGGCTAACACGGTACGGATACCTCTACATCAAAATATGGAAGATACCACATTGTACTGCACTCAAATGAAGCTAAAAGATTTATTGAAAAAACAGGCACAACTAGACAGCGATATCATCTTCCTCAGCAAATGCAAAAAGGAGCATCTGATCCCAAAAGGACTCGTCTTCAAAAACCCATTTGCGAACACAAAATTCTCCCAACAACTGCGCACCAGGAATTCAGAAAGATTAAGGAACCATCTGTTAGCATCTGTTACAGCAACCGGAGAAAGACAAAGGCGACAATAGACAGCATCCTGGACATACAAGAAATACACACAGACACATGGCGAGGACTCCTAACATTCCATGAAAAACTCCTCAATGGTCTAATTAGCAACAAGTAAAAGAAACTCCACAGACTGAGGCTAAGAATGAGATACTCTGCAGCAGTCAGCACAACCACAAATAATACAAACATTGACAGTCACCAACAGCCGGACTGCACTGTTAACATCTCAGACTATAAATATAACTAATGGTAGACCGCTCACCAAATAGTGGCTCATAAGAGATAGCCGGTGCAAAGGAATAGTACTGGCATAGCAAGTAGACAAGAAGACATAGGAAGTCTCCCACAGATCCCTTTTTTTTTTTTTTTCCAAAATTTTTTATTAGGCAAATACTTATTTCACAATGTACATATCATACATGTTAATACAGCCTAATACAAGTTTTCTCCATTTTTTGGTTAAAGAAACCAGAAAGAAAGAGGAAAGCTCATCGCCCCCCTGACCCTCCTGGGGTTGTAAGGGGGGTGCGAGTATGGAAACAGAGAGTAAGAGTGTGGAAAAAGAGAGAAGGGGAGGTGGGGAGGGGAAGGGGGAAGGAGGGGGGGGATACCTGTTGCTCATCACATCCTCAGAATATTTCTATTGGAGTTTCTGGACTCGTTCTTTTTACTTTTTATTTTTGGGTTAGGGACGCGGGGGTGCCATATGGGTTAGCCATGGGTCCCATGTTTTATTAAAGGAGTCCGTGGATCTTTTCAGAAATGCCGATAATTTTTCCATATTCATTACCTCTTGTATCCTATTTTTTATCGTTTGTTTTGAGGGGGGAGACACTTTCTTCCAGGCGGCTGCCACTGCACATCTAGCCGCTGTTAGGATGAAGGAGATTAATTTACTTGTTGGTCGGTCCACATTTTCTATGGGCCTGGCCAACAGGTAGGTCAGCGGGTCAACAGGGATTTTGAGGCCAGTGACCTCTTCTATTAATTTTTGAGTGGTTCCCCAGTATTTTTGAATTTCCGGACATGTCCACCAAATGTGTGCCATGTCCCCCCTTTGACCGCAACCTCTCCAGCATAGATCGGACGCCTGGGGGTAGATTTGGTTTATTCTAACTGGGGTAAGATACCAGCGGAACAGTATTTTATATATATTTTCTTTGATTGTGGTACATATGGAAGTTCCTGATGCATTCTCCCAAATTCTTTCCCAGTCCTCTCGGTCTATAACTATTCCCAATTCTGCTGCCCAATGCAGCATATAGTCATGGGTGGGGGCTTCTATAGCCCTTTCCAATACTGCGTAAATTTGTGTTATAAGACCTTTCTGGTGGCCTGTTTCTCGACAGAGCCGCTCAAAAACTGTGAGAGGGGGAAATTTCAACGTTGGGGATAAGGTTCGAATAAAGTGCCGAATTTGTAGATACTTGAACACGTCCAACCTTGCTATTTCATATTTGGTTTGTAGATTTTGATAGCTCAGGAATTCTCCAATGCTCAAGAGGTCAGCGATCGCTCTAATATTTTTTGCTTTGAATTGATCCAATTGTCTGGGCTCACAACCAGGAGGGAATTTCGGATTTTTGTGAATTGGTATGAGTTGGGATTGGGGCGATGTGAGCTTGAATTTATATTTGCATCTCGTCCAGATCTCCCATGTGTGTCTCATTGGGCCTAATTTAAATTTACTATTCTGCATGTCTTCCCTGCTCAGGGACCAAAGGCAAGCTGGTAGTGAAGGCGTCCCGGCGTAGTATGATTCTATTTCTAGCCAACAGTATTGGTTTGGGTTGGCATTCCAGACTACCACCTGTCGCAGTTGTGCGGCTAGGTAGTATTTGGTGATGTCTGGGACACCAAGTCCTCCTCTACCCCTTGATGCCAAAAGAACTGTCCTAGCGGTTCTGGGTTTCTTACCGTGCCAAATGAAGTGGAAGATTAGTTTTTGTATGTTTTTTAATTCTGAGCCAGGGATGTGGATCGGGAGCGTCTGGAAATAGTATAATAATCTGGGGAGTATGTTCATTTTAACCGAGATCATTCTCCCGATCCATGATATTTGATATCCTCCCCATTTCGCTAGGTCTTGTTTAATTTTCCGAAACAAGGTCGGATAATTTTGTTGATATAGGGATTGGTAGTTTCTCGCTATCTTTACTCCCAGATACTTGATACTCGAGGAGCTCCAATGGTAGTTAAAGTTTAGTTTGAGGAGTTTCACCTCTGGCTCTGGCAGGCTTAAATTTAGTGCTTCCGATTTATCGCTATTGATTTTATAGCCTGATATGTCTCCAAAATCTCGGAGTTCTTTTTGGAGGTTAGGTAGGGATGTTTGGGGTTGCGTCAGGGTTAAAATGACATCATCTGCGAATAGTGATATTTTGTGCTGCCTGTGTCCAATTTCTATTCCTTTGATGTCTCTATTTGTTCTTATTGCCGCTGCTAGGGGTTCTATGGTTAATGCAAAGAGGAGAGGAGATAGGGGGCATCCCTGTCGAGTTCCATTAGTAATCTCAAATCTCTGGTTACTGCCCCCTGCTAGTTTTACTGTTGCAGATGGATTTTGATATAATCTACGGACTCCTTCTAGATATGCGTCTTTGAAGCCGAATTTGCGCATAACATGGTCCATGAATAGCCAGTCTATTCTATCGAACGCCTTCTCTGCGTCCAGACTAAGGAGTAGTGCTTTGGTCCCTGTGAGATGGACATGTTCAATAATGTCAATTATCTTTCGGGTATTGTCCGAGGCCTGTCTACCTGCTACGAATCCCACTTGGTCTTTATCTATTAATCTTGGTAAAATGGGATTCAATCTATTTGCGAGTATTTTGCTATATAGTTTGAGATCACAGTTAAGCAGGGAGATTGGACGATAGCTTCCACATTGCATCGGGTCCCTGCCTTCTTTGTGTATTATGGCCAGGGTGGCCAGGGACATTGACGTAGGGATTTGATTTCCTTCCATAAAATCGTTAAATGTTCTTAGAAGATGCGTGGATATTACTGGCAAGAATCTCTTATAGTAGACATTAGTGAAGCCATCTGGGCCAGGAGACTTAGTGATTTTTAATGATTTGACCGCCTCTTCCAGTTCCTCTTTTGAAATCTCAGCATTGAGGACTGTGTTTTCCTCCTCCGTTAGTGTGGGGAGCTGACACTTATCTAAGTAATGTGCTATTAATTCGGATGCTACTGATTCGGGGCGGCCCTTTTTGGATCTTAAGTTATAAAGTTCGGTGTAAAATTTTGTGAATTCGGCTGCTATTTTATTGTCACTATGTTGTATCTCACCAGACCTACTCTTGATCGCCGTGATTTGGGACCGTTTATGCACCCCTCTTAATTTAGTCGCTAGAAGTCTGTCTGCCTTGTTCCCTTTATCATAATATTGTTGGTTGGTCCATTTAAGGGCTTTCTCAACATCCTCCAGCTGGATTTGTCTAAGTTTTGCTCTAGCTGTTGTCAATGTTTTATATATTTTTTTTGAGGGGTTAGCTTTATGAGTTTGTTCTATTATTTTGATATCATCCGTGAGCTCCTTTATTAGTTTTTGGCGGGCTTTTTTCCTGTGGGATGCGATGGAGATGAATTTCCCTCTAATGGTTGCCTTATGGGCTTCCCACAGGATTGCTGGAGAGGAGACGGATCCTGAGTTAAAAAAAAAGTAGTCTCTAATGGCAGTTCTGATCTCTCTTTCTATCTCAGGATGGTTGAGTAGTGAGTCATTTAGCCTCCATGAGTAATTTATTGTCTTTTCGAAGGGTGTTGTCAAGGTTATGGTAATCGGGGCATGATCAGACCATGTGATCGGTCCTATGTCGGAGTCAGTTGTTGCCGCCACCACATTTTTTGTGGCCAGAAAGTGGTCTATTCGAGAGTAGGTCTGGTGAGGTGCTGAGTAGAAAGTATAGTCTCTCTGGCCCTGGTGTTGGGTTCTCCAGATGTCCACCAGTGAAAACTCGCTCAAGATTCCCCTAAACCTTTTCCCTGTGATCTGGGAGGGGGTTGTACGGGGAGGGTTGAAAGGGGGTTGAAAGGGGTTGCGGTTCCTTTCCAACAGTGTAGGCATTTCACATTTTTATGTGCTGGGTCAGTTGTACCACTCTATACAATAAGTATGCTATACACTATCTGGCAGTCAGCCTAGGCACATTCAGTTTTCCTATGAGCCTCTGCTTCCTCTAGGTTCTGTTCCAAGGAAGGTCATAGGTACATATCGCTTATTGCATACATTTTTCAACTTTTGTATAGCACCCGGGGGGAGGGGGGTGGGGGGGGTGGTGGGGGAGTGGGGGGAGGGGGGGAAGGGGGGGGAGTTGGGGGGGGGAGGGGGGGGGAGTTGGGGGGGGGGGAGGGGGGGAAGGGGGGGGAGTTGGGGGGGAGGGGGGGGGGGGGGAAGGGGGGGGAGTTGGGGGGGGGGAGGGGGGGGAGTTGGGGGGGGGGGGGGGGGAGGGGGGGAAGGGGGGGAGTTGGGGGGGGGGAGGGGGGGGAGTTGGGGGGGGGGAGGGGGGGAAGGGGGGAAGGGGGGGGAGGGGGGGGAGTTGGGTGGGGGAGGGGGGGGAAGGAGGGGGGGGGGGAGGGGGGGAGGGGGAGGAAGAGGGGGGGGGAGAGAGGGGGGGGAAAGGAGAGGGGGGAATGAGGGGGGGGGGAAGGAGAGGGGGGAGGGGGGGGGGAAGGAGAGGGGGAAATGGGGGGGGAGGGGGTAGTGAGGGGTAGGGGGTAGGGAAGGGAAGGGGGTAGGGAGGGGAGGGGGGGGAGGTTAATGGAACATTTCAGGCAGTACAGGCATTTCACATTTTTATATGTTGTAACTCTCATACCACTCTATGTAATGAGTATCTTGTATACTGTCTGAGAGTCAGCTCAGGCTTATTTGGTTCCCTCACTTCCTCTAGGTGCTGTTTCAAGGGAGGCATAGGTGAACATCACACATTATATATATTTTTCAGCTTTATCTAGCGTCGAGGGGGGGGAGGGAGGGGAGTGGGGGGAGGGAGGGGAGTGGGGGGAGGGGGGAGGGAGGGGGGAGAGGTTGACGGAACATTTCAGGCAATACAGGCATTTCACATTTTTGTGTGTTACATCTGTTATATCACTCTGTCTCATCAGTGTGCTATGTGCTGTTTAGAAATCAGCGAGGGCACTCATAGCTTCTCTATGTACTCTTACCTCCCCTGAATGTCGTTCCAGAGGGGGGAAGCACAAGGGGAGGCATAGGGTCATTTCACACATTATATATACTTTTCGGTTGTGTATCATGGGTTTATGTATATCATTCTCATGTACTGTGGACCTGGGTTTTGGGGGTGAGGGGGAGGGTGGGGGCTGGGGGGGGGGGAGTGGGAAAGGAAACCAGGGTGAGGGGGGGGGTGAGAGGGGGAGTGCGAGGGGAAGGGGGGGACGTGTGGTGGGGAGGAGGGGGGAGGGTGGGGAGGAGGGGGGGGGGAAGGGCGGGGGGCTATGTGCTTGGGTTGTGGTTGAGACGGGGGGAGGGGGGGGGCTGCAGGGTACTTTCTATGATTTAACCTTTTATTATACTACTCACGGCCTCCAGGGCGCAAAACCTCAGCTTGTGTTTGTGCGTCCTTTAAAACAAATCGGCTGAACTGGGTCCTCGGGGTCGCAGTTGTCCTCCGACTCTTGAGCCAATGCGTTTTTGTTGGATCAGGCTCTGCTTATTGCTTGTTGATGGGCCGTACCCCCCTCCCCCCCTATGGGCCAAAAAAGATCATCCCGTGGGATCGGGACTACCGGCTGAAGGGGGGGGGGGGGTGGTGGTGGTGGTGGTGGAGCGAACACCCCTGCGGCCTCGTCCGAAAGACTGGGGATCAGGGCATGGCAGACCAAGGCCTGGAGCCAGACCCTCGATGTTAACCGGCATTAGGGAAACCACGATCCCGCTCCGTCCGGTCGAGTTGAGTGTGGACCAGGATTTCGACTCGGCTGGCGGGATCTGCCTCGGTGTCATCGCTGGAATAGATGACATGTGTTCCACTGTGGGTAGCGGTTTCCAGTGTCGTCTTGATCGGGAGGTCAGCAGCTTCTCTCCAGGTACAGCTCCGGCCCGACGGGATACTCTTCGGTGTAGTTGTGGGTCTTCTCTCTCTCTCGGGATCGTGAAGGGGGGTGTTGTTTGGGTGCGGTGGCGGCTGTTACTTACTTGTCTCTGGAGTGCTGGGCCGCGATCCTCTCCGATGTCCGGGGTGGGTCTCCTGTGGTGTCTCCAGATGGCAGGTTGCCCGATAGCCATGCCTGGGGAGGGGTTAGGCCCAAGGCCTTTGCAAATGGGGCCATGTCCGCGGGGTATTTCAGGGACAGGAACTTTCCGTTTTTGTTCACCGAGATTTTGAACGGAAAGCCCCATCTGTACTGTATACCCTTCTCCCGGAGTAGGTTAGTCAGTGGCTTTAGCTCCCGTCTGCGGTCTCTTGTCGCTTTTGACAAGTCGTTGTACACTTGTAGTGTCTCATTTTGAAAAGTTATTTCTCCCATGTCCCGGCATGCTGAAATAATTCTTTCTTTTGAGGTATATTTATGCATTTTTATTATGATGTCCCTTCTGCGTTTTGGATCGTCAGACTTGGGTCCTAGCGCACGATGGGCTCTGTCCATTTCCATCTCCTTTTCCTCCATCTCCCCGCAGACCAGATTGAAGAACTCCAGAAGGTAAGGCCGAATCTGTTCTTGTGTGACTGACTCTGGAACATTCCTCACACGGATGTTTTGTCTTCGGTCACGATTTTCTTGTTCCTCCATGCCTTCTTTGAGGAGGGAGATCTCTTCACCCAGGCGGCTGATCTCTTCTTCCGCTTCTCCCTGTCTTTGTAGGGATTCGGAGAGCTTGTTCTCTAGGGTAGTGGTCTTTTCTGTTAGCCCTGAGATTTCCTTCCTTATATCGCTCACCGCAGACCGCAATTCCGTTTGGAAGGAGGTTTTGAGGGTGGCAGCCATTCCCGCCATCAGTTCTTCCAAATATGCCCTGGTTATTGCCTGTTCTGGGCTTGTAGGGGGGCTTTCTCTCGGCTGGGTCTTTTTCCCCGATTGGGAGGTAGCGCCATGCGGTCCGCCGCCATCTTGGGGATTCATAGTGCTTGCTTTCCCTCGCTGAGACGGTGAGAAAAATTTGGTAACAGCCTGGTTATTCGTTTTTTTTGTTTTTGACATTCCCCTTCTGTTTGTCTATCTGATAGGACTATTTTCGTCCATAAATTTGAAGTTTAAGTGGGGGTTTTGTCGCTATACAACCCGCGGGTTTCAGGAGCTCCTCTAGCAGCCGTCCATACCGGGTGACGTCACCGGAAGTCCCCCCCACAGATCCCTTTTAACACTGCACAACCAGGCTATTAAGGAGTATTTATAGGGATATAGAACTCCCTGGTATATAACCATGAAAGGTGTAAGGGGTACCAAAAGTAATCGCACCCAGCTCTGTGGGTGGACGGTTACCAGTAAAAGCCTGATAAAGGCAAAACAATACATTTTTATTAATTATATATCACAACGACGCATAGTAGGCATAAAATCATTTAAAACACAAGGTGTTGGGTGATTACAGAAGGGTAAATAATGTATAATTCAATCAAAATAATGAAATATACAGCTCACTGGTTTAATTGATTGTTTGTATTAATGAGTGTGCCCATACACGCCTAGTGTGACGTGGGTGCAATTGATGAGCTGATATTAGTATACTAACAGAGATTAGAGGGTGGGAGCATATTAGTGCCTCAACTCACCAACTAGTAGCTCATTTCTCAATAGCACTCCTGGGAATAATTCAATGATTGATATATCAAATGAAGCCTCCTGATAGTGACCAAAATCGGAACGGGGGGGGGGGGTAGGGTAGGAAGTAGGTGTCCTACATAGGGGGGACAGTTATGTTATGTGTAGCACATATCTGTATCCAGGATATTGCACACCAATGTACACATCAAATATCAAGCATATAAGGCATATAAGGCTCCCCCTCGATAGCCTCCTCCCTAGGTAGATGAAAGGGTGTACCAGTAATACATAATATAAAACCGCAATAATCACAGCGCACCACAATGGTGTACCAGCAGTTTGATTGCAGTTACAAGCGTGGTAGCATTATATTCGCCACCACGGCAAGTATACACCCTCTCTCTCCGATACTGGAACAATCTCACCCGCGACCTCCGACGTCAACGCAATGACGTCACACCTACCTCCTACCCTATCCCCCCGTTCCGATTTCGGTCACTATCAGGAGGGTTCATTTGATATATCAATCATTGAATTATACATTATTTTCCCTTCTGTCATCACCCAACACCTTGTGTTTTAAATGATTTTATGCCTACTATGCGTCGTTGTGATATATAATTAATAAAAATAAAAAGTTATTGTTTTGCCTTTATTAGGCTTTTACTAAAGGTCCACCCACAGAGCTGGGTGCGATTACTTTTGGTACCCCTTACAGCTTTCATGGTTATATACCAGGGAGTACTATATCCATATAAATACTCCTTAATAGCCTGGTTGTGCAGTGTTAAAAGGGATCTTTGGGAGACTTCCTATGTCTTCTTGTCTACTTGCAACATCTCAGACTATACACCAAATCAAGCAGAGTTCTCGGTATTATCAAAGGGTCTCAAATTCTGCCCTACCAAGCCCACGGACAAGATTGAGCTGTGCAGTGACCTGGAAGAGTTCTACAGGAACACCACTAGCAACCATGGATGTAGAGTCACTTTACACAAACATCCCCCACAAAGATGGGAGCTCGGCCTGCAGATACTTTCTGGGACCGCAGAAGCCACTCACAGAGACAGTGACTAAATGCATCAAATTTATTCTGACCCATAACTACTAGATCTGGGTAGGGAGTTGGGAGTATTGACGAAACAAGAAGCTGCTTATCTCTATAATCCTTTTCCCACTGTACCTATTTTTCACCATCTCCCAAAGATCCATAAGTCTCTGGTCTGCCCTCCTGGCAGACCTATTATATTGAGCATTGGATCTTTGGGAGATGGTCTATCTAGGTACGTGGATTATTTTTTACAAACTTTAGTTAAAACTCTTCCTTCATATCTGAGGGACTCATTGGATTTACTTCTTGACATTCAAAACATTACTTGGTCTAACACATATATGTGGTCACACTTGATGTGACCTCGCTATATACCATTATAGATCACACTTTAGGCACTCGAGCTATCAGTCATTATCTTAATCCCTCTAATATTCACTTAGCACAGAGCACATTTATTTTGGATGGTGTTGTTTCTTTTACAACACAACTATTTCTTATTTGATAAACAATATTATTTACAAACACAAGGGACAGCTATGGGCACATCTTTTGTGCCCTCATATGCTAACCTCTTCATGGGATTTTGGGAAACAACTCACATTTTCGGTGACACTAATCCTTTCAGAGAACACATTATTTTTTATCGTCGTTATATAGACGATTTATTATTCATTTGGAGTGGGGATCTATGCACGTTACACGCTTTTTTTAAATATCTGGAAACCAATGTTTATAATTTAAAATTTTCACATGTTTATCATGATACTAAAATTGATTATCTAGATTTACATTTATATGTAGATGTCGGTCTAAAAATACAGACCGACATCTTCAGGAAAGAGAATTCCCAAAACTCCCTGCTCAGATCAAACAGTGCCCACCCCAGATGTTTAGTCTGGGGTATCCGCAAAGGACAGTTTCTAAGGTTGAGGAGGATCTGTTCAACTGAAAAGTCCTTTCTAACACAAGCAGAGCAATTAAAGTTGAGATTTAGAGATCGTGGCTACAGAAATAGCGATCTGGAGACTGCCTTTGAACAGGCATTACATACCGATAGAGCAGAACTTCTAGTCAAAGCCAAAATCAATAAATATAGGAACAAAAAGAGAAAAGGGAAAGTTTATTCCCAGACCGATTCGACAAATGAGACACCACTTTTTGTGACCACCTTCTCTAAACAAGCTGAACAAATAAGAACTATTTTATATAAACACTGGGAAATTTTGAAATTAGACGAAGATTTAGATACTTATAGTAGTTCTAACCCGAGGCTAGTCTTCAAAAAAGCGAAAACTATTGGGAGTCATATATCACCCAGTCTTTATTGCTCTGCTAAAGATTCTATTAGGAATACATCAAAGGGCTTTTTCAAATGTGGGGATTGTAATCTTTGTAGCTATGCGACACCCATCAAATCGATTAGAAATGTACATACAGATCAGAAATATAACATTGGTTCATTTATAACTTGTAAAACCAGTTTTGTTATCTATCTACTTAGGTGTGCATGCGGCAGTGGCTATGTAGGAAGAACCATCAGAGCACTTAAGAGTCAGGATAAGTGAACATGTTAGAACCATTAAAAATCGGGACGAAAGATTCCCTGTGGCACGACATTTCATTAACTGTACCCAGGGATCATTGTCCAGATTTTCATTTAGTGCTGTAGAACATGTACACACTAATGTCAGAGGAGGTGACTGTCATTGAACCAGAACTACCTTTCTGACTCACCCACCTCTCTCCTTTGCAGCTTCTGCCTGTCAGATCTTATTCCCAGCTGCATGGAGCTTGCACACACATACTGTGCCTGTGTAACTTGCAACAATGTTGCATTTCTTGCCTCCGGGCATGGAATCAGTGAGCTGCTACTGCAGTTTCTGAGATCCTCACCAGAATGGGCTAGTCTGCCCCCCCTCCTGTTTGTTCAGACATAGTCTGCCCCTAGACTATTCCTTTACCCACACTGCCCTTCACTTCCTTTTCCACCCTGGAGACAGTGAGTACAGAACCCCTTCTCTGTTCATCCCCCATGGTGAGGCCATCTCTTTTTACCGGTTTCTAACTAATAATCACCACTACACACCATCCACAAGTATCTGTATCCTGCTGCCTTTTCCCAATAAAGTGGAGGAAATATTACAGGACTTGGAGTGATTTAAAAGGGAGCTGTGTTAATGCTATCGGGAGCCATTCACACCAAACGTGACCCTGGCTTCAGAAAAGTGACAGAGAGGCCCTCCTTAATTGTAGGGAAATGCATTGGATTTATGCCCTTGGGACATTGACTCTGTAGAGGGAGAGGGGGATTGGCCCGGTATTAACGGGGCTGCACCCCATATGGCCACCCCCAGACCTCACCAGGGGGGCAAGGGGTTAACTGGACTGTGGTCCAGGAATGTGGTTTACACCTTGTCATGTCATGAAAATGTACGTTCCCCCTGTTCCCATGTTTCATTATAATGTCAGTGTCTGCACCACAGACACACCGGGATTCATCCGGGAGGGCAAGGGTTAATAGTTGTATAGTGACTATAGCCCTTTGTTTAATTTTCCCGCCTTTTCAGGCACCATTTTGCAGGGTCCCATAGGCCGCCATTGGAGCTCCATTCATTTCAATGGCGGATCTAGCTGTTTTGGACCTGTTTCCCTCAAAGACCAGCAGATGGCGTCCGAGAGGAGGAGCGGCGGTTTCCCATTGTAAGTCAATGGGCTCATTGACGTCAATGGAGATTCCTCGACGGCGCTTTCCAGGAACGAGTTGGCAGCTGTCCAGACCGCGAAACCGCAAAGCGGATACATTGTCTGAAAGAGAGCTTTCATCACTGATTAGTCAAGGTCAACGTCAAGTGGCGTGGGAATCTTAGGTTCTAGGGCACCCAGAAATAAAATTCTTTTTGCCCCTAGTTCCTAGGCCTCCCCTCACTCGACCACCACCGGGTCCCAGAATCCAGGACCCCCGGAAAGGGTCGTGCTGGCAGAGCGTGTCCCGCCATAGGTTCCAATGGCGGCAGCAGAAGCAGCACGAGAAAACGGCCAAGTCCGAAACCCTACAAATCATAGCCCATATCTCCGGTTCTGGAGGGTCCAGAGGGCCATGGATTGGGGTGCCTGTAGTCACTGTTCCGGCATGGCTGCAAAACCATTCCTTACCCTCTCTGACCAACCCGACGGAGTATGGACCACCATAAAGATTCGGGAGCTTTCCCCATAGACTTCAATGGCGGCCGGTCCCCATTGACTGGCTATGGCGGAGAAACCCCATAGGCTTCAACGACGGTGATGCCCCGTTGAAAGTCTATGGCGGCAGACTCCCATAGCCACCAGTGGCAGCGGATTACCGTTGAAAGTCTATGGCGGCGGGGCCCGTTGTTTTCAATGGGGATTTAGTGGAAAACTGTGATTTATTTTACAGCGGAGAATTTTGTGTTAAAGTATGAAACAGTTTAAGTGGTATTTGTGTATCTCCGGTTCTGAAGGTTGCAGCGGACTGAAACTTGGACCCTATAGTGTCCCAGTTCCGGCAGTAAGGTCTGGGAAGTTTGGACCCGCTGGACCTAACGGAACCGGATATTTTAATATGTGTGTGTTTTTACTTTAATACTGTATTCCAAAGCGGGGATAAAAACCCACGAAGATTCCTTCACACAAAGGAATGCAAATGGTCAGGGGGGCAACCCAAAGTCTAGGAACCAAGTACTGATCAAAAGACTCCACCACTCTAACTGTTTACATGAGGGCGGAGAATCATCAAACTGGAGTGGTTTGTACGTGTTATATCTTACATCTACAAACAATGAAGATCCTGCCAGATACTTCACCTGGTAGACTGGCCGGCGCCCCTGATTAGATGTGGGGGGCATGGATTAAAACTGTGTTTCCACGTTAGGGATTGGATACAAATTGTTCACCAATAGTCTGTATTCAATGTTAAGAATAGGGTTACAAAGGTATATAAACTGTGTCAACCCTACAGTTCTTGTTCTTCTGATTTCATCTGGAATGTCACCGGATTGCTGGAGAATTGCTAGCTGATACTTCTCTATCCCCCAACCCTAATTAAGTGTTACATTCTTGCTTGTTAATTGTACTATATTGCTGTGTTCACCTTTTTAAGGAATAAATATATTTTATTATATCTAAGCCTCGTTCAGTTCAACCCAGATATTTGGTGTTTATTATATCTTGTCATAAGTTACCGTGACAGGGACTCCCAGGGGCATGAATCTAGATTGGGAGTTGAAACATTTTTTTAAATAAATTTGATCTAAATGTTTGCTTCTAACCCATAAATTAACAACTGCTACATAGATGGAATTTGATCCGTTGTGGTGATACAATTTTAAATATCGTATCTCTGGTTCTATCAAAATTTGGGCATATATATATATGATTTTTTATACTTATGAAATGTTTGAATTATATTGAACATAATACATTTTAATACAGATAAATGTAAGGTTATGCATTTGGGATGCAAGAATAAAAAGGCGACTTACAAATTAAATGGAGATATATTGGGGGAATCCTTGATGGAGAAGGATTTAGGAGTGCTTGTAGACAGCAGGCTTAGCAATAGTGCCCAATGTCATGCAGTAGCTGCAAAGGCAAACAAGATCTTATCTTGCATTAAACGGGCAATGGATGGAAGGGAAGTAAACATAATTATGCCCCTTTACAAAGCATTAGTAAGACCACACCTTGAATATGGAGTACAATTTTGGGCACCAATCCTAAGAAAAGACATTATGGAACTAGAGAGAGTGCAGAGAAGAGCCACTAAATTAATAAAAGGGATGGACATTCTAACTTATGAGGAGAGGCTAGCTAAATTAGATTTATTTACATTAGAAAAGAGGCGTCTAAGAGGGGATATGATAACTATATACAAATATATTAACGGACAATACAAGGAGCTTTCAAAAGAACTATTCATCCCACGGGCAGTACAAAGGACACGGGCCATCCCTTAAGGTTGGAGGAAAGGAAATTTCACCAGCAACAAAGGAAAGGGTTCTTTACAGTAAGGGCAGTTAAAATGTGGAATTCATTACCCATGGAGACTGTGATGGCAGATACAATAGATTTGTTCAAAAAAAGGTTGGACATCTTTTTAGAAAGGAAAGGTATACAGGGATATCCCAAATAAGTATACATGGGAAGGATGTTGATCCAGGGATTAATCCGATTGCCAATTCTTGGAGTCAGGAAGGAATTAATTTTTCCCCTTAATGGGGTTTTTTGTTTGCCTTCCTCTGGATCAATAAGTAAGTATAGATATAGAATAAAGTATCTGTTGTCTAAATTTAGCATAGGTTGAACTTGATGGACGTCCGTCTTTTTTTAACCTCATCTACTATGTAACTATGTAATAAATTCATTACAATTGCCAATATATTAGTTCATTTTATATATGGCAAAATTCATGTTGGAATAGGGATTCAAGATTTAATTATTTTATCTAATCTTGTTATTGAAATGAACATTAGTTACAGATGCCAATAATATTGGACATTATTTGTTAATATGTATTATTATACTTTATATATAATTATTGATTTATTATCATTGTGAAGGAGAACATGTCCCTTATTCCAACAATTGCTATCCTGCCTGACAGAAGTTTCAATTTCGATTTAATTAAGTTTTCAATTTGTTTGAGATGTTTGTATTTTTTTTACTTTACTTTTGATTTATTCCTTATTTTAGGTGTAGATTGATTCGATTATTCCATACACACAATTTTTCCAATACATTTGGATACATCGAGATACTATCGTCCATTAACCATTCTGGACATTTATCTCATCCAATAGATATCTATTAAATTTTGATTATGATAGTTTTTCAGATATTTATATACACTAATTTTCTACACTATCTCATATATAGATGTCCAGATATATTTTGTCTCTTTACAGGATTAGAAAGTACTCTATATCTTCGAGAAAGTAGTTCGTTGTTTTAAATTTTTTTCTTTGTTTACATTTTGTCAATTTGTATAAACTTTATGTATAATTGTCTTTATTTTTGTTAACACAAACAGCTGCTCAGTCACTTTTATGCATGATCCTCCGCTTACTGGCGACGCACCTTCCATCAGAGGCAGCTGATTGGGAGATGAGTCCTGCCAATGGGATTTGCCTCTCCAGTTTCGTGCCAATTTGCGACGCTGTACTCCGTCATTGGAGGCGGGGGATCCTCTATATTAGTGTGAGTATGATCGAGACGCGAACATACTCTTTGATAAAGGGCGACCGCCTGAAACGTATCAGAGTGTTTACCACATGTTCCCTTTATGCCATGATCATTAAAGTTTAATATTTTAACCCTCTTTTGTTGGTGTTAGCCCCTATATTTTATAGCTGTGCTCCATCCCTATCCTTGGATGCCTTTCTCTACTACTGATTGACGTGATGCACGCACAAGGACAAGCTGCTATATGTGAGTACATATTTTTACCATTCAACCATTGGGGAAAAGTTAACCACTATCAGTGTTACTCTAGAGGGAATCGTCCAGTGGAGTCCTTTTATAGGATCATGCTATGTGTCTCCACTATATGGACAGTTATTGCAAATAACTCCTCATCTGAGATGCCAACACACTGGGTCTGTGAATCTCACTAGGCTTGATTCAGAGCTCGTCCACCAAACATCTATCTTCATGATTCAAGATTTCATTTGATATATATGTTTCCTGCCCTTACTGAGCATCGTTATTTGGAACTTGTTTCTATATACTTATCATAACTACTTCACATTTGGAAATTACACATACCTCCAGACAACTGGGACCGCCATGGGCACTCGGATGGCGCCACAGTATGCCAATCGGTTCTGCGCAAAATTGGAAAGTGACTTTCTTTCCACTTGTCACTTGAAACCCCTTACATACCTTCGCTACATCGATGACATCCTCCTGATTTGGGCCTCTGGTGAACAAGACCTCTTACAGTTCCATGAGAACTTCAATACGTTTCATCCGACCATCAACCTCAAACTCACCCATTTCTCGGACGTAGTATATTTCCTATGCGCCACCATTACTATAAAGAACAACCAACTACAGACTTCTGTATACCATAAACCTACAGACAGAGCCAGCTATTTGAGGGACATCAGCTTCCACCCGATACACACTAAGCATGCAACCATCTACAGTCAAGCCATACGATACAGTCGGATATGCTCCACACAGCAGACAGAGGTCAGCGGATAACAGCCTTGAAATCGGATTTCATAAACTGTGGATATAACCACAGAATTGTAGACCAGCAAATCCACAAAGCCACCAGAATACCAAGAAGTAATCACCTTGAATACAGACGGAAAGAGACAAGTGACAGGGTACCATTGGTGGTCACATATAACACACACCTAGAAGCCCTACACAAGATCGCCAAGGAACTACAACCCATTCTCCAGGAAGATACAAGACTGCAACAGTTCTTCCCTGAAACACCCTTATTATCATACAGACAACCTCAGAATCTCAAGAAAATGATGGTGAGGAGTAAAGTATTCAACAGTACAACTGAATGCGGGACAAGACCATGCCAGGACGTAAGATGCAAAACCTGCGCAATGACCACACAGCGGACACAAATACAAATACCACACAGGAATCTGGAGTACAAAATCAGAGGAAGGTTCACCTGTTGCTCCAGCAATGTCGTGTACCTCATCATGTGCATGAAATGACCAGGGGGCTGCTACTACATAGGTGAGACAGGACAGGGGCTAAAGAAGATAATGAATCTGCATCACCACAGCCTCACACACGGAACAAGAGACAGTCCTGTCGGCGAACATTTCTCTGACTTTGGCCATAAGATGAACGATCTGAAGGTGGCCATACTCAAAGGTAATCTTAGAACACCGAAAGTGACACGGTTGCAAGAATATAAATTTATGCAACTGTTCGGGACATTTAGCGATGGCCTAAACCGAGATTGCAGTTTCATGAGTCACTACTGACACGTGAGAACTCTCTTCCCATGAGTGCTAAAGGCCATGTCTATGCATACTGCACTATATGAATGCACACACAGCTGTCTCTTACACATACAAATACTCTATGTAATTCCATCCCTATATACCAATAAGGACCACATGGTATCCACACACACTAATAGTATTGCAACACCCTCTTACATTTCCACACCTACCCACACCATTGGTATACACTACCACTCCACACACACCTTTTCTAAAGCGCTGTATACACTGATGGTGCTTTATAAATTTATATTTACATACATACACACACATACACTTACATGACTAACATTCAGGGACCATTTAACACCTCAAGTCATAAATCGCATACTGCATAGGGGGAGGGATAGGCTTCAGTCACAGATACATTCCAGGGTGCACTATTTGTAAGTAAAAACCTATCTTGCTTTATTCATTGTAACATCGCAGGAAGAAGAGATCAGTGTATCTCGAAAGCTCGCACAAATAAAAGCATTTAGTTAGCCACAGAACGGTATCGTCTGTTCGTTTTTATTTTAAATATATATATATATATATGAGTGAAAAGAGAAAAAAGTAACCCGTATGGGAGCACTCAGGTATGCAATTGATATATTTGTTTATTTATTTGACACAGTGCAAAAAGGGATGAATAAACAGTACATGATTAAAAACACTTAAAAAAGAGGCATGGAGATGCGCATGCGCGGCTGGTTGAGGATGGCTGCATAGACACACAGCTCCACCAACCGCCGGCACAATAAAGCAATTAATCACTAGCAAAACCAGCATTTTCGGAAAAAAAAACATAGCGACGACTGTCTAAACCCTTCCCAGTCAAGATAATAAACCCCAAAAAAGGATGGCAGCTACAAGACAAAAGACTCGACGCAAGTCAGATGTCAGGGCCTACTTCACCGGCCAAAGCAAGGCAGGGACTGCAGAGATGTCGGCAGTATCTGATTCAGACTCAGCCCAGGATGCGGAGGGCTCCAGAGCGGCAGCAGAGCAAACAAAGGTCATTAAAAAAGAAATATCAAGATTATTAGTCGATCTCAAATCTTTCTTCAGAGGAGAGGTGGAGGGGCTCAGACACGACCTGGTACAAATAGGGACGAGGACCAACGACCTGGAGGAGCGCATGGACGCTAGCTCCAATGCCCACAAGGAGACAAACTCCCGGGTACAAGCGCTGGAACAGAGAGTGGCAGAGCTGGAAGCCAGACAAGAGGACGGGGAGAATAGGGATAGAAGAAACAACCTCAGAGTTCGGGGGATCCCAGAAGAAATTCTGGACCCAGAAGCTTTACTATCCCGCTGGATGGCCTCAATATTACCAGGCAGCCCGGCCTCAGACTTTAGGATGGACAAATGCCATAGGGCCTTACGATCCAGACCCGTGCCCTCCAACCCCCCTAGGGACGTGATCCTCCGGCTCCACTACTTCTCTGTCAAAGAAGAGGTGAGCAGAATAGCCCATGCCACCCCACACATTACCTTCGAGGGGATTACCCTTCTGATCTTCCAGGATCTGTGCCCCCTGACGTTGGCCAGACGGAGAGCAGTGGGGCACATAACTAAGGCCCTAAGGGACAACGAGGTGCGATACCGCTGGGCATTCCCATTCGCCCTAGTAGCCATTAAAAACGGCAGACCGCAGGTGCTCAAGCACCCCTCAGAAGGGGCAGCCTTCCTTAAAAAACTGGGAGTGCGGGGACCACAGGACAATGGTGCGGAGGGAGCCCAGCAGGGGAAGAGGACGGACTCCCCGCCAGGAAAGCAGGGCACCTCTCCCACGCCGGAGCGGAGAATAAGCAAGGAGGGGGGAAGAGGGAAAAGCCCGTAAATGAGAGACACTACAACGTTCGCGAGCTGCAGTTGCGCCCGTTGCGCAGTTTAAACACACCCTGCCACACAGGCTACACCAGAAATCCCCCTACCTTGAGACTGCCGAGGTTCCAGAGTTGTCTCGATACCGAAGAGGGCAGCATTCAGCAGATGGCCACAGCACGTGGGCCCCCAAAATGGCGGATTTGTACCTACTGGTGAGGAAGAAGGACGGAAGGGCGCGAGATCTCCAATGGCGGCGGGGGTTTCGGCGGGAAGGTCTGCTCTGCCGGCTGGACCCGCCCAGGGAGCCTCCCCCGATCCAGCCCTCTCGTCTGGGCAGCCCGCCGCAGAATGAGACCAACACGCCCACACCGGTGACGTCACGGGACCCGTTATCGCGAGAGCTGGAGGAGAGGCGCGGCTAATAGCCCTGGCAGACGACAAGATGACGTCAGATGAGAGGCGACTAGCAGGAAGCGCAGCGATCTCCTCTGGCGGGGGCACGCGAGCTCCTCCGCCAGGGAAGCGACCACGGGGCAGGCGGAACCCCGCAGGAAAGACATAGCGGTGCAGAAGGAGGTTGCCTGACCGCTCGAGGAGGGGATACACCTGAGCGAGAGGGGGGAGGAGGGAGGGGGGGGGAGGGGGAGGCGCAGGCCCCCATCAGTGATAAGAGGCGAAGGGGAGAAGATAGCATATACGTGCATAGTAGTCATACATAAAGCATAGTATAGTGGCAAAGTAGCGTATACAGAGTATATATAGAACAGAGTAGATAGGGGACAAAGGAACATGAGCGAGGACAGAGGGGTACAGGAGTGATGCAAACAGAGGACTCCCACTAGGGATAACAGAAATGCGGCAGCAAGGGGCTGGGTAGGATCCCAGGGGGAGGGTGAGAGGGGGAGAGCACCCGAGCCGGGAAGCAGAGAGAAATAGATGAGGTGAGGTAGAAGTAGTCAGCGGTCGAAAGAGCAGGAGGAGCACAGGGTGTGAAGTTGTAGTTTCAGTTTTAGATAAAAGATAGGAGCTCACAATTAGAGCTCAAGGTAGTTAAAAGATTAAGTTTGGGTTAATAAGAGTTAATAGAATAGATAGAAGTGAAGATAGTTGCTAGGTTTTGTAACGCACAGAGCGGCCGGTGGGGAGGAGTGCAGCCACCACTCTGCCTGCAGGCATGTGCGTCTTCGCCAGGAGGGGGATCATATCCCACCTACCTGGTTATGACCCAGAGATCTGTGGCGAGTTCTGGAAGCCACAGAGAGGGACCAGGGGGGAGGAGGGTCCAGGGAGAAAATATCTCCTCCGGGCATTGAACCCGAGGTCTCTTAAGACCAATACGGTTCTCATGATGTATTTATGTGTTATGTGTGTGTATTCCCCCCTCATGTTATTTCCCTTTCCCTCTCCAGTCCCAACAGGCGGTGGGTTGAACAGGCGCTTCTGGAGTCTACACCACAAAGTCCACGAACAGAACATGTCCAGGGTCTGGGGTAAGATCAGATCGGCTCACATATTAGGTCCACACAGACACTACTACATAAAATGGAGGTAATTTTTATCTCGCAAAACGCCAAAGGGCTCAACAGTCCACGCAAGCGAAGAGTCGCTTTCACGGAGTTCAAGAGGAGAGGGGCTGATGTGGTCTTCCTACAGGAGACTCACTTCAGCTCGCGTAATAATCCGAAATTCCTCGATTCTAGCTTTCGAAAGTTCTTCTTAGCATCAGGGGCAGAGAAAAAGAAAGGTGTAGCTATCCTGTTTCAAAATCACACCCCCTTCCAGGTTGAAAAGGTTAAAAGGGACCCAAAGGGAAGGTATCTGGTGCTGGTCGGGCTCCTTAAGCAGGTCAGAATGACACTAGCGTGTATATATGCACCAAATGAAGGTCAACTAGACTTTTACAACACATTCTTTCAGAAGCTTCAGTTATGGGCTGAGGGACAAATAATTCTAGGTGGCGACTTTAACACAGTCATGAATGCAAAGGTAGACAGATCTACGTCCCAAAAAAATAATAAGAAAGAAGGGAATACCTCACTACTGAAAGGTCTCAAACAGACTAGCCTGGTGGACATATGGAGAGAGCAGCACCAGGGAGACCGCAGTTATTCTTTCTACTCCCACCCACATGACAGCTACAGTAGGATTGACCACTTCTTTGTATCGGGCAGAATGGTCCCACAAATTTCCGACACAAGCATACATGATATTACTTGGTCGGACCATGCATCGGTAGAGCTAAGATGCATTCAATTGAGTAATGCCAGCCCAGGAGCAAACTGGAAGCTAAATGAATCAATAATCAAAATCCCGGAGATCCAAAACAAAGTGAAATCTGAAATATCAGAGTATTTCCGGATAAATAGTGGCAGTGTGGAATCCCATTCACTGTTATGGGAGGCTCATAAGGCCACGATTAGGGGGGTATTAATCGGTATAGCGGCAAATAGGAAAAAGAAAAAGGAAGCCAAATTATCCCAGCTTTATCACAGGTTACATGAGCTCTCTATTCTACATAACCGGACAGGTAGAGATGATGCTCTGAGGGAGTTGAAGGATGTTAGAATTCAGCTAAACCTCCTCCTTACTTCCCGAGCGGAGAAGGACATGAGTTGGACGCAGAGGAAGTTCTATGAGAAAGCTAACAAACCGGACACTATGCTAGCCACCAGACTCCGTAATAGGAAACCAAATTTTAACATTCAATCTATTACGACCGCAGGAGGCCAGAGTTCCTCAAACCCTAAAGTCATAGTAGGGGAGTTTGCGAAATTCTACGAACAGCTATATAATGGAGAGAAGGTAGTTCACAATGCTAGGACAAGTAGTAATCTACAGAAATTCCTAGCAGACGCAGCCTTGCCACAAGTAAACAGAAAGGAGCGAGAGGCTCTTCAACGAGACTTCACAAGGGAAGAACTAGAGGCGGTTGTAAAAAACTTAAAAGCATCAAAAGCCCCAGGCCCGGATGGGTTCTCCAACCTGTACTATAAAAAATTTATTGGAGTCTTAGCTCCACACATGCTCCAGCTGTTTAATGGAGTGTTGGCGGGAGAGCCCTTTCCGGGACAGATGCTCCAGGCGTCAATCTCGGTAATTCATAAAGAGGACAAGGATCCCACTAGCTGCCAAAGTTACCGGCCAATATCATTAATTAACACAGATGTAAAAATCTACGCTAAAATGCTGGCCAATAGATTAAATGTAATCCTGCCAGGGCTCATCCACCCGGATCAAGTTGGCTTCATTAGAGGTAGACAAGCGGCCGACAACACTAGAAGAATTGTGGATATAATAGACTTTATGGGAGCCAATGAGATTCGGGGTGTGGCCCTAAGCCTAGATGCGGAAAAGGCCTTTGACAGGATTGATTGGCCATACCTGGAGTCCACGCTTGGCGCATTTGGGTTTGGAGGCAAATTCCAACAGGCTGTCAAAGCACTATATACGGCACCATCAGCCAGAGTAGTTCACCAGGGATTCCCCTCGGAACTATTCCCAATTAAAAGTGGTACGAGGCAGGGATGTCCGCTTTCGCCCCTGCTATTCGCCTTATGCATCGAACCACTCGCAGCACAAATTCGGAGTAACGCTGATATCGCTGGGGTACAGATCCATTCGCAGGAGCACAAAGTGGCTCTGTACGCGGATGATATCATTCTAACCCTTGCCAAGCCGCTTATCTCGCTGCCTAATCTGTTCGAGCTTCTAGAGCGTTTTGCCCAGATCTCTGGCTTCAAAATAAATCAAGCTAAATCAGAGGCCTTAAGCCTATACATGCCAAGAGAAATGGAGAAGCTGATAGAACTCAACTTTGAGTTTAGATGGCGACCATCCGCCATGAAATACCTAGGAGTGCAGATCACAAAAAAGGCGAGCTCCTTATATTCGGCTAACTATCCCAGACTGTTGAGGACTCTCAAAAAAGAGCTGCAGGAGTGGAAGGCATATGGTATTTCTTGGTTGGGGAGGATCTATAGTGTCAAGATGAACATCCTTCCCCGAATTCTATATCTGTTCCAAACTCTCCCGGTTGCCGTGGTCAGAGCAGACATTGCAGGGCTCCAAAAAGCTATTTCTCAATTTATTTGGAAAGATAAAAAACCACGGATTAAATGGAAAATTATGCAAAAAACCAAGGAAGCTGGTGGCCTAGCAGTTCCGAGCGTCATATCCTACTATAAAGCGGCACAATTGTGTCAAATCACGCAGTGGCATGGGGACCCGGAGCTCAGGAGGTGGGTGGCACTGGAGAAGGAGGTGTGCGCCCCGCTTGAGCTCAGGGACCTAATCTGGTACCCGAGGACACGGGTGAAGGATATGCTCATTCCTCTGTCCTCTGTGCGCAACTCACTCTCGGTCTGGGAGGCTTCTAAAAGTAGCTGCTCTTTGACCTCCAAACACACACTGATGGCTCCTTTATATGGCAACCCGGACTTTGCTCCTGGGCTGGCAGAAAAATGCTTCCCGCGCTGGCGGCAATTAGGGATTAGTCGATTGAAGGACCTGGAGGTTAAGGGCAAGATCAAATCTTTTGAACTATTACAGTCGGAAACTGACTTACCTAACACTGATTTTATGAGGTACCTCCAGGTCCGGGCATTTTATAACGCACACCCGGTGAGACCACCGCTGACCAAATTCGAACAGCTCTGCGTGCGCGGAGCCGACACGCGGGGACTGATCTCTGCGTTGTACAGAGAGGTGGTGAATACTGACTCAGACAGGACAGTCAAACCCCGTTTCGTGGCACAATGGGAAGAGGATCTCCAGACACAACTAGAGGACGAGGACTGGGCTGCGGTGTTCAAAGCTGCGGCCTCGAGCTCCATATGCACGACATTGAAGGAGAATTCATATAAGGTATTATTAAGGTGGTATCTCACCCCAATCAGATTAGCTAAATTTGTCCGGGGGGCTTCCCCGCTCTGCCCCAGGCAGTGCGGGGAACAGGGGGATCTGGTGCACATGCTGTGGTCTTGCCCGAGATTAGTGCCGGTCTGGACCCAGATCCGCGATTGGCTGCAGAGGATCTTTTTAGGGCTCACAATACAGCTGGACCCGTGGCTATTTTTATTAGGTAAACCTACAAACGAGGTATCTAGATCGGGTAACAAGCTGATAGCACATTTTGCTACCGCTATGCGGTGCGAGACCGCAGCACTGTGGAATCAGAATGCGATTCCTTCTATTGATAAAATCAGAAACAGAATTTGGTTCATTTGTAGAATGGAGAAGTTAACGAGTTTAGTTAACGACTCAGCCGACAAATTTGAAAAAGTATGGTCATTATGGCTTGCCCAGACTGATATTCAGGGGATGAATGAGGCCACAATATGGCTTTGATAGAGATAGATGGGTTCTCCTTGGATGTTGGGCTGGGAGCCGGACGGGACGATCGGACAGCAGGGCTCCCCCCGAGGTACAGTGGTGAAGCGATTCACCGACCAACGAAATTCTGAGGTGATCCGGATTTGAGCTCCTCTGAGAGGTGAACTGGAGCAGAGCAAAGGCAGTGATGGTGAAAGACTCCGGCGAAACGTGGAATCAGCGCTTCTCCCAGGCCGCTCCCCCCCACCCCTACCCCCCCCTCCCCCCTCTTTTTCCTTGTCTTTAGATGTTGTCAGTCTGTCTGTGTCCTGTCCTGTGGTCCCCCCAATGTTCGTCCGTTAAGTGTAAAGTATTCCTGTAAGTTAGGTGTATACCTGATACAATTGACAACATCCTGTTTTCTATGATGTGTATGCACAAAAAACTAATAAAAACAAAGTTGAAAAAAAAAAAAAAAAGAGGCATGGACCCCTGTCACGGGTGCTACCCTTAAACACAAGTGAACAGCACTAGGGAACGACACAAGTTGTCAACCCTAAACATGAAAAGGATAGTGACTCAAAAAACACTAGGGTAAATCAAAAGTGAATCACAACAGGTTAATGGGTTCAAAGGCACCTATACAAGGCTAAGAATAGTACACACTACACACCAAAAAGTAGACTGGTCAAAATGTAAATGACAGTCTCAGAGCATCATACATCTGCATAAGCATACAGTAATATAACCAATACCAACAGCGCAAATAAATCATTTGTGGGTAAGATGGTATGTTGGAATGAAATCCCTAGATGTGTAGAACATTAAAGTTTGTGAATAGCATGTATAGGAAAATGCCTAATGAACGCCTATTAAATAACCTTGTGTTTGTTATCAGTATCCCTAGTGAAAAAATGAAATGTCACAGTCCAGAGAAGTGGTTTGCATGAGTGCTGGGTAGCATAGTTACGTGAACCATGGGTCAGGGGTCCTGCCTAGCACCCCCACTCCGACGCGTTTCGTCCAGAGACTTTGACTAGGAGTGGTGAGGGAACTAAAGCTGAATACTGTTTATATAGGGTTGCTTTTCGCGCCAAAAACGGATGGGGGCGGCAGCAGCTGCAGGTGCTTAAGTGAATTGCTGCTGATGTGCCGTGTCTGCGTGTCAGACTGGCGCGCATGATGTCGGCTCGAGTAATATGCGCATGCGCGGCTTGTAAGTACTAAGTCCTACAGGTATGTCTACTGCGCATGTGCATAATGTGGCGTCCTAATCTCTGCGCCTAATATAGTATGCAAAGCGTCACGACACTCTGTTAGTGCGTGTCAGCTTGGACCGCACACCGCGCATGCGCGCTGAGTGTGTCAGTTGATCCATGCGATCTTGCACAGTGGCGCCAACAAAGATGACTGTGGTGGCAGTAATAAATGCCCATTATCACATCTATACAGGATATTAAAGAGATCAATGTAATTAAAGTCCACAAATGATAAAAAGAGCAACAAGCATAATTCAAAACGAATCTATGGAGTACCACAGAGAAAAACCCATGTATGGGAGCTGTAACAGCGCTCCCTAATGGAACGGAGGCATATTGAATGCATATTGGTATATTACAATGAGCTGTGTACCCTCATTATTTGGGCCAGATAACATAACACATCCAACCTTGTGCAATACAAAAGAGAAATGAAAAACATATACAACATGTATCAATGTAGTCAAAATATGACAGGGTCCATTGAATAGTATTTAAGTCCGTGGTGTCCAACTTTTTATCCCCATTATTCCAGGAATGTGCCAGGTAAGTTCATTCCAGATATGTCCAAAATTGAAATATTTTTGCATCCACGATTACGGTAAGCACATGGAGGTGAATTCCTTCCGCATGATTACTGATGACTTGTAATGTCTCTCTGTTGTATTAGTCCGTAGGTGTTATCCATTGTTCTGTAGTGTATGGATCATGTAGAGACTTGATTACACCGGCATGGAAAATTGGGACGCTGTATTCCGAATTCCATGGTTGATATGGCTTATGGTCAGGAAGATCTCTAACTTGAGCCTTTCAATAGCATGCAGTATCTAGAAGATTAGACAAAATACATGCAGTAAGTGCACTCATCAAGTTGAATATAGAACATTTACCTATTGACAGACAGAGTTAGAACAGTTGTGTGTTACAAGAACATGGCATAGCCAATATAGTCATTCAGACCTTTCGGAGTCATTGATGCCCTCAACCACAACGATCTAAACATCAGATTGACGTTTCAGTCAAGTCCAATAAAAATCGAGTTTCTGGACTTGACAATCAGTATTGGCGAGGGTGGAGTGCTGTGTACTGACGTTTTTCGGAAACACACCGCTACAAATTCGATCTTGCACGCCAAAAGCTTTCATCCCCCCCACCAAGTGAAAGGCATCCCCACAAGCGAGTTTCTCAGACTGAAGAGAAATGTCTCGTCAATTCATGACTTTGACTTACGATCAAGGGAAATGAAATCAAGATTTTTACAAAGAGGCTATAGTAAGACCATGGTAGAGAGAGGGTACCGGAATAGCCTGAGCAAAACCTGTACTTCCCTCTTACAACCCAAGCGTAAGACAAAAGACAAAAAAGTTATCCGCTTTGTGGGGTCTTACAATCAGCAATGGCCACTACTACGTGGGGTCTTACAGCAACATTGGGGGGTGTTAATGACTGATCCTGACCTGGCACAAGCCCTGGGCAAACAAGTCACTATGACAAGCCGCCGGGCACCAAATCTTAAAGATACTTTGGTCAACAGTCATTACATCCCACATGTTGATAAAACTTTTTTGTCTGTTACCCCACGCATAGGATTTGCCAAATGTTTCAATGCTCGGCTTGCAAACATATGGAAAATAGACTCACGTTCCCAAATAGTCAAAAGACCCATGTCTACACAATTCACTCCACGCTCAACTGTAAATCTAAAGGGGTGATCTATTGTATCCTATGCCCCTGTGATCTACCTTATGTAGGCATGACTACAAGAGAAGTTAGATTTCGGGTTTTTGAACATGTCAGGAACATCAAGAATGCGCAAAGGGACCTTGATAGCTTCAAAAAAATTACAAGTGTCGCCAGGCATTTTTTGAATAAACATGCGGCGGACACTACGTTACTAAGGGCCTTTGCGCTTGACAAAGTCTCCCTCGGTATACGTGGAGGCGACCTGGAAAAAGCTCTCCTAAAAAAAGAGACCAGGTGGATTACACAAATCAACTCAATGATTCCGAAAGGTCTGAATGACTATATTGGCTATGCCATGTTCTTGTAACACACAACTGTTCTAACTCTGTCTGTCAATAGGTAAATGTTCTATATTCAACTTGATGAGTGCACTTACTGCATGTATTTTGTCTAATCTTCTAGATACTGCATGCTATTGAAAGGCTCAAGTTAGAGATCTTCCTGACCATAAGCCATATCAACCATGGAATTCGGAATACAGCGTCCCAATTTTCCATGCCTGTGTAATCAAGTCTCTACATGATCCATACACTACAGAACAATGGATAACACCTACGGACTAATACAACAGAGAGACATTACAAGTCATCAGTAATCATGCGGAAGGAATTCACCTCCATGTGCTTACCGTAATCGTGGATGCAAAAATATTTCAATTTTGGACATATCTGGAATGAACTTACCTGGCACATTCCTGGAATAATGGGGATAAAAAGTTGGACACCACGGACTTAAATACTATTCAATGGACTCTGTCATATTTTGACTACATTGATACATGTTGTATATGTTTTTCATTTCTCTTTTGTATTACACAAGGTTGGATGTGTTATGTTATCTGGCCCAAATACTGAGGGTACACAGCTCATTGTAATATAACAATATGCATTCAAT
>NC_134488.1:32257030-32294530 GCF_040206685.1 Ascaphus truei | reverse complement strand
GGCACGCGACGCGGCTCTGAGTCAGCACGCGGGAAGTAAGCTTGGCCCAGCTTCTGGCGCGCGACGCGCAGACATCAGAGAGCCCCGGCGCACCTCGGCAGTGGAAGCTCGGCGGCGTGGGGCAGAGAGAGGAAAGGTCCTGCGGGCAGCTGAGAGCCGGGGCCCGGCCGCAGAGGTCGGGAGGTCGGGGGGAATGTGCAGCGCCGGCCAGCCGGGCCCCCCCAGCCATCGGACCCCTGCAGGTACCGGGCTTGACCCAAGGTAAGTCTGTAATTTTATATGTATTGGGGGGCTTGGGGGATATTTTTATATGTATTGGGGGGTATGGGGATATTTTTATATGTATTGGGGGGCTTGGGGGATATTTTTATATGTATTGGGGGGCTTGGGGGATATTTTTATATGTATTGGGGGCTTGGGGGTATTGTTATGTATTGGGGGGCTTGGGGTATTTGTTTATGTATTGGGGGGGCTTGGGGGAATTTTATATGTATTGGGGGGCTTGGGGTATTTGTATATGTATTGGGGGGCTTGGGGGAATTTTATATGTATTGGGGGCTTGGGGTATTTGTATATGTATTGGGGGGCTTGGGGTATTTGTATATGTATTGGGGGCTTGGGGTATTTGTATATGTATTGGGGGCATGGGGTATTTGTATATGTATTGGGGGCTTGGGGTATTTGTATATGTATTGGGGGCTTGGGGTATTTGTATATGTATTGGGGGCTTGGGGTATTTGTATATGTATTGGGGGGCTTGGGGTATTTGTATATGTATTGGGGGGCTTGGGGTATTTGTATATGTATTGGGGGGCTTGGGGGAATTTTATATGTATTGGGGGGCTTGGGGTATTTGTATATGTATTGGGGGGCTTGGGGTATTTGTATATGTATTGGGGGGCTTGGGGGAATTTTATATGTATTGGGGGGCTTGGGGTATTTGTATATGTATTGGGGGGCTTGGGGTATTTGTATATGTATTGGGGGGCTTGGGGTATTTGTATATGTATTCGGGAGGGTTCTTTTTTTATATGTATTGTTTTATTTTTTTATGGATTGGGCTCTTTTTTTAGATATTTAGTATTGGAGTCTTTTGTAGATGCATTGGGGTCTTTTTTATATTTATTTGGGTGGGTTTTATATATACACATATATATATATATATATATATATATATATATATATATATATATATATATATATATATATACACACACACATACAGTTGTGTGAAAAAGAAAGTACACCCTCTTTGAATTCCATGGTTTGACATATCAGAACATAACAACCATCTGTTCCTTAGCAGGTCTAAAAATTAGGTAAATACAACCTCGGATGAACAACAACACATGACATATTACACCGTGTCATGATTTATTTAACAAAAATAAAGCCAAAATGGAGAAGCCGTGTGAAAAACGAAGTACAGTACACCTTATGATTCAATAGCTTGTAGAACCACCTTTAGCAGCAACAACTTGAAGTAATCGTTTTCTGTATGACTTTATCAGCCTCTCACATCGTTGTGGAAGAATTGTGGCCCACTCTTCTTTACAACGTTGCTTCAGTTCATTGAGGTTTGTGGGCATTTGTTTATGCACAGCTCTATGAAGGTCCAGCCACAGCATTTCAATCGGGTTGAGGTCTGGACTTTGACTGGGCCATTGCAACACCTTGATTCTTCTCTTTTTCAGCCATTCTGTTGTAGATTTGCTGGTGTGCTTGGGATCATTGTCCTGTTGCATGACCAATTTTGGCCAAGCTTTAGCTGTCGGACAGATGGCCTCACATTTGACTCTAGAATACTTTGGTATACAGAGGAGTTCATGGTCGACTCATGGCTTCTCCATTTTGGCTTTGTTGTTGTTAAATAAATCATGACGCGGTGTAATATGCCATGTGTTGTTGTTCATCTGAGGTTGTATTTACCTAATTTTAAGACCTGCTAAGGAACAGATGATTGGCAAAGTAGGAGAAAAAAGAAGGAGCGCACAAAATATGGTGGTATCAAAAGATTACCAAATGTATTAATGCATCAGAGCGTTACGTAGTAACGTTTCAGGACAAAAGTTCCTTCCTCAGCCCTAAAACCTGGATCCAGCTTTGGGATGCCAGGATCAACGGAAGGTGGGCACCAAAAGCAAATACCTTGTTAAATTTCCTTAAACAGTGGTGTGCCATTTATAATCCTTTCTTTGTAAGTAACAGATGATTCTTATTATGTCCTGATGTATTTGGTGGCTGGAAGTTTTTTTTGCATTGGGAGGTGGGAAGTTTTTTGGGAAGGGGGGGGGGGCCCGGTCAGAACTGTAGTCCTGGGCCCCGGGGATCCTGTCTGCGGCCCTGCCCCCCAGCCTGGCACAGGATAAGATCCCAAGTGATGTGTGTGCCGTGTGGGCCTCCAGTCGGCGAACTGGGAGCAAGGCAAGAGGGGGAACTGCATGCTAACTGTGATTTATAAAGCAATAAGGCACTCGGAGAGGAGTTAATGTAGGTGACTGGGCATTACATGGTCACTACCGGGGCAATTCGTTATCCTCAGGTTTTATTAAGGCATGTCCAACCTCTGATTTATAAAGCAATAAGGCACTCGGGAGCTTGGTTACGGTCCTGGTAACGCCACACAGATAAGGTGTTATAATGGGATTGCCGGGGTCACTTACGAGTGGGGTTAATATAATGGAAATGTGCTACCATATAACTGTACGAGCAATAAGGCTTTCAGGAATTCGGCTACCAATTTATAAACTTGGCTGGCTTGTCATTATCTGGGCAATTAGGCTGTCAGCAGCACGGTTACAATAAGGCACTTTGGGGTTGGGTGATCATTACTCTGACTAGCTGTTACAGGGTCACATTAGGGCAGGGGTGGGCTACTCCAATCCTCAATGGCTACCAACGGGTCAGGTTTGAAGTATATCCATGCTTCAGCACAGGTGGCTCAATGAGTGGCTCAGTCGCAGACTGAGCCACTGATTGAGCCACCTGTGCTTAAACAGGCACTGATTGAGCCACCTGTGCTGAAGCAGGGACTGACTAAGCCACATGTGCTGAAGCAGGGAGTAATTGAGCCACCTGCGCTGAAGCATGGACTGATTGAGGCACCTCTGCTGAAGCAGGGATATCCTGAAAACCTGATCTGGTGGTGGTCCTTGAGGACTGGAGTTGCCAGCACCCTGCTATAGGGGCTATAAGGCACTTGGTTGGGTAAGCATTATCCAACATCGCACTGCTCCACACACACATGAATCCATCCTGCCTTTGTTCTCCAGATACACCAAGATGAAGACAGCCACCAACATATACATCTTCAACTTGGCACTGGCAGACGCTCTGGCTACCAGCACACTCCCCTTCCAGAGTGCCAAGTATCTCATGGAGACATGGCCCTTCGGAGAGGTCCTCTGCAAGGTGGTCCTGTCGATAGACTACTACAACATGTTCACCAGTATCTTCACCCTGACCATGATGAGCGTGGACCGATACATTGCCGTGTGCCACCCCGTGCGGGCACTGGACTTCCGCACCCCCTCTAAGGCCAAAGTCATCAACGTCTGCATCTGGATCCTGTCATCGGTCATCGGTATCCCCATTATGGTCATCGCTGTGACCAAGAGTGACGAGGGTAAGTGAAGTGGTGGTGGGCAGAGTCTGCATGGCAACACAGTGACCCATGCAGGAGGGTGGAGGTGTCAAGCGTAGATTGTGTCTCTCTGCCAGTGCATTGTGACACAATTACACATACTGATGGGACCTATGGAATTTGTCAATCGCACCGGAGGGGACACAGTGATAGAGACAGAAGGGAACTATGGGGTCGAGTCTTTTCCTTCCACCTGAGAATGACACAGACAAAAAGGACCAATGACCAGTGGCGGATTTCCCTTTAGGCTGAGTAGTCAATTTTTGGGAGGCAGTTTGTTTGTGTGAGTGCGTGTGGCGTGTGTTTGGTGTCACCATTACAACGTGGCATCACATGCCGTGGGATGCCACGTTGCCATGATAAAGTGGCCTTATGGTGTCATACGCCAAGGAGGGCCGGCCCCTGCCTACAGGCGGCAGAAAGGTAAGGCAACCACGGCCTATGACCCATAGAGTCTGTCCCTTTCCCCACAGGCTGACACTGTGACACAGACAGAAGGGACATACCATACAGGATGACACAATGACACAGTCTATATCTCTCCCCTTTAACAGCTGGCACTGTCACCTGCACCCTTCAGTTCCCTCGCCCAGACTGGTACTGGGACACGATCACCAAGATCTGCGTCTTCATCTTCGCCTTCATGGTGCCGGTTCTTGTGATCACCGTCTGCTACGGACTGATGATCCTGCGGCTGCGCAGTGTGCGTGTCCTCTCCGGCTCCAGGGAGAAAGACCGCAACATGCGCCGTATCACGCGCATGGTCCTGGTGGTGGTGGCTGCCTTCATCATCTGCTGGACGCCTATCCAGATCTTCGTCATTGTGTGGACTATGGTGGACATTGACAAAAGGAACCCGTTTGTGGTAGCAAGCTGGCACTTCTGCATCGCCCTTGGCTACACCAATAGTAGCCTAAATCCCATTCTCTACGCCTTCCTGGATGAGAACTTCAAGAGGTGTTTTCGTGATTTCTGCCTCCCTTTCCGCTCTCACTCTGAGCAGAGCAGCTTCAACCGAGCCCGTAACACAACCCGAGACCACGTGTCCACCTGCGCCCAGTCCCACATTCCAGACAAGCCGGTATGACTAGACATGGACCACCGTAGAAGGGGATCTCGAGGCCGGCGAGAAGAGGATCTGAACTCAGAGGTCACTCAGGTCACCAGTACCACTGAGTTTTAGCAGGAAGGGTCGTGGCCACTTTCTGCTTTGAGGTTCTCCAGAACGTGGTCAAGATGTTTTCTGAGTTCATCCTGAGAGCTTACAGTCTAATTTCTTGGATCGCTGGACTCCCTTCACCCCTTTTTTTGCCCCCAAATTTTAAGCTTATCCCTTTTTTACACATAAATCTCTCTCCCATAGGGCTGACAATCTAACCAGTGCTCTATGAGGACACTCATGTCTGGTGACTCTAGAATCCAATAGAACTTGGTGGAGTTCACCCTTATCTCCATTTAAGAACTGAGGAATACTTAATTACCTATACACTTTCCATAATCCTCACCTTGTCTTTTAGTAGATGAATGCAATAATGTTCTCCCCTAAATAATAATAGCACGTTCTTGTATAGCGCTGCTAGTTTTACGCAGCGCTTTACAGACACATTTTGCAGGCACAGGTCCCTGCCCCGTGGAGCTTATAATCTATGTTTTTGATGCCTGAGGCACAGGGAGATAAAGCGACTTGCCCAAGATCACAAGGAGCCAACACCGGGAATTGAACCAGGCTCCCCTGCTTCAAACTCGCCGAGTCAGTGTCGTTACTCACTGAGCCACTCCTTCAGCCAAAGAACATACAATCAAATTTATTATCCAGATTGGGACATTGGACATTCTGGTGACCCTCTACCCCTTTTGTTCTTCCCAAACTTCAAATCATCTTCCAATAGACTTGAACTCACATTCCACACACCCCACAGCTCTAGGAGAGGACTTCCTTCCATCACCCCAACCTTTGCGGACGTTCAAATGCACCTGCTTTCCCAGGATGGAAGCAATATATCCGACCCCTGAGAGCTTAACTTTGGGGTTCCATGGGGGACACTAAAATCTGGTGATCACAACCCCATTTTTAATCCTATACCCCCAAAATATCCTGTTTCCAAGGGTTGACCAACAAAACTGAACATCTGACCCACATTGCCAAGAGTACTTGTTGAGTAAAAACGATGGAATATATGTGGGCTCCAAACCGAAAATCCTACAGGAGACGTTGAAATGCACAAACTTTTCTAGAACGGAAGCATAACATGGGGGTGGGGGGTCTTTTCATTTTGTTCTAATGTATCCCACACCTATAAATGTGTAACTAGTAGAATCAAAACTCAATCCCTTTTATATATATATGCAGTTATATATATATATTTATATTATCCTATAGGGACATTTGGGGTAAACAGGGCAGTTTCTGAGTATCTTTAGATTACTTAGGGCCACGTTTGGAGTGGCAGGCAAAGCAGTTACTATAGAGTGAGCAATAGGGTTAAAAGAGTTATTCATGTGTGATTTCTGGGGGATAAGGTGGGGCATTGTGCTTTATTAGGGTACACCCTCAACTCCTTCACTGCCATAGGGGCCGCATTGCAGTGTAAATATATATCTCTGTTCTACAGTATAAACGTGGTGTAGACTCCTTCCGCTGTGAGACCAGATGCTGAGCCAATTCCAGGGGTGCTGTGACCAGCAACTCAGAGCAAAAACTGACAGGGATGTTTTATTGCTGTAATAATAATATTTTACATGGATTTATAAGGGGACAATATTTGGAGGACGAGTGGATGCTTGTCATCTTTTTGTTAAAAAAAAAAAATCAAATATATATTTATATATATATATATTCACATACACTAACTATACATTACAGACATAATTATATTATTATCTATACATACATATATACATTTATATTCGTTTTGTATGATATTAATATGTATACTAAACAAGGGAGGGAGGATATAGGGGGAGAGGCATATATGAGGGAGAGGGAGATAAGGGAGAGAGGGAGAAGGAAGGGAGAGAAAGAAGGGAGACAGAGAGATAGAGAGAAGGGAGAGAGAAGGAAGGGAACGAGAGAAGGAGCGGAGAGAGAATGGAGATAGAGAAAGAAGGGAGAGAGAAAATGAAGGGAGAGAGAAGGAAGGGAACGAGAGAAGGGAGAAGGAAGGGAGAGAATGAAGGAATGGAGACAGAGATATAGAGAAGGGAGAGAGAGAGAGGAAAGGGAGGGAGAGAAAGAGAGCGAGAGAGAGCACAAGAGAAAAGGGAGAGAGAGAAGGAAGTTAGGGATAGAGAAGGGAGAGCGCGAAAAGGAAGGGTGAGAGAGGAAGGAGGAAGGGTGAGAGAAGGGAGGGAGAGAGAATGAAGGGGGAGAGAGGGGGAAAGGGAAAGAGAAGGAAGGGAGGCAGAGGGAAGAGAGAAGGGAGAGAGAGAGAGAGGGGGAGGGGGAAATAAGGGAGCGATAGAAGGAAGAGAGAGAAGGAATGGAGAGAGAGAGAAGAAAGAATGAAAGAGAAGGAAGGGAGAGAGAGAGAGAGAGAGAGAGAGAGAGAAGGGAGAGAGAGAGAAACAGAGGGCTGGAGGGAAAGAAAGAATGACAGAGAGGGAGGAGGGATAAAGAGGAAGAAAAGGGCTAGAGAGGGGTAAGGGCGAGATGTGGGGCGTGCGGTGGGTAAGGGCGAGATGTGGGGCGTGCGGTGGGTAAGGGCGAGATGTGGGGCGTGCGGTGGGTAAGGGCGAGATGTGGGGCGTGCGGTGGGTAAGGGCGAGATGTGGGGCGTGCGGTGGGTAAGGGCGAGATGTGGGGCGTGCGGTGGGTAAGGGCGAGATGTGGGGCCTGCGGTGGGTAAGGGCGAGATGTGGGGCGTGCGGTGGGTAAGGGCGAGATGTGGGGCGTGCGGTGGGTAAGGGCGAGATGTGGGGCGTGCGGTGGGTAAGGGCGAGATGTGGGGCGTGCGGTGGGTAAGGGCGAGATGTGGGGCGTGCGGTGGGTAAGGGCGAGATGTGAGGCGTGCGGTGGGTAAGGGCGAGATGTGGGGCGTGCGGTGGGTAAGGGCGAGATGTGGGGCGTGCGGTGGGTAAGGGCGAGATGTGGGGCGTGCGGTGGGTAAGGGCGAGATGTGGGGCGTGCGGTGGGTAAGGGCGAGATGTGGGGCGTGCGGTGGGTAAGGGCGAGATGTGGGGCCTGCGGTGGGTAAGGGCGAGATGTGGGGCGTGCGGTGGGTAAGGGCGAGATGTGGGGCGTGCGGTGGGTAAGGGCGAGATGTGGGGCGTACGGTGGGTAAGGGCGAGATGTGGGGCGTGCGGTGGGTAAGGGCGAGATGTGGGGCGTGCGGTGGGTAAGGGCGAGATGTGGGGCCTGCGGTGGGTAAGGGCGAGATGTGGGGCGTGCGGTGGGTAAGGGCGAGATGTGGGGCGTGCGGTGGGTAAGGGCGAGATGTGGGGCGTGCGGTGGGTAAGGGCGAGATGGGGCCTGCGGTGGGTAAGGGCGAGATGTGGGGCGTGCGGTGGGTAAGGGCGAGATGTGGGGGCGTGCGGTGGGTAAGGGCGAGATGTGGGGCGTGCGGTGGGTAAGGGCGAGATGTGGGGCGTGCGGTGGGTAAGGGCGAGATGTGGGGCCTGCGGTGGGTAAGGGCGAGATGTGGGGCGTGCGGTGGGTAAGGGCGAGATGTGGGGCGTGCGGTGGGTAAGGGCGAGATGTGGGGCGTGCGGTGGGTAAGGGCGAGATGTGGGGCGAGCGGTGGGTAAGGGCGAGATGTGGGGCCTGCGGTGGGTAAGGGCGAGATGTGGGGCGTGCGGTGGGTAAGGGCGAGATGTGGGGCGTGCGGTGGGTAAGGGCGAGATGTGGGGCCTGCGGTGGGTAAGGGCGAGATGTGGGGGCGTGCGGTGGGTAAGGGCGAGATGTGGGGGCGTGCGGTGGGTAAGGGCGAGATGTGGGGCCTGCGGTGGGTAAGGGCGAGATGTGGGGCGTGCGGTGGGTAAGGGCGAGATGTGGGGCCTGCGGTGGGTAAGGGCGAGATGTGGGGCGTGCGGTGGGTAAGGGCGAGATGTGGGGCGTGCGGTGGGTAAGGGCGAGATGTGGGGCGTGCGGTGGGTAAGGGCGAGATGTGGGGCCTGAGGTGGGTAAGGGCGAGATGTGGGGCCTGCGGTGGGTAAGGGCGAGATGTGGGGCCTGCGGTGGGTAAGGGCGAGATGTGGGGCGTGCGGTGGGTAAGGGCGAGATGTGGGGCGTGCGGTGGGTAAGGGCGAGATGTGGGGCGTGCGGTGGGTAAGGGCGAGATGTGGGGCGTGCGGTGGGTAAGGGCGAGATGTGAGGCGTGCGGTGGGTAAGGGCGAGATGTGGGGCGTGCGGTGGGTAAGGGCGAGATGTGGGGCGTGCGGTGGGTAAGGGCGAGATGTGGGGCGTGCGGTGGGTAAGGGCGAGATGTGGGGCGTGCGGTGGGTAAGGGCGAGATGTGGGGCCTGCGGTGGGTAAGGGCGAGATGTGGGGCGTGCGGTGGGTAAGGGCGAGATGTGGGGCGTGCGGTGGGTAAGGGCGAGATGTGGGGGCGTGCGGTGGGTAAGGGCGAGATGTGGGGCGTGCGGTGGGTAAGGGCGAGATGTGGGGCGTGCGGTGGGTAAGGGCGAGATGTGGGGCGTGCGGTGGGTAAGGGCGAGATGTGGGGCGTGCGGTGGGTAAGGGCGAGATGTGGGGCGTGCGGTGAGTAAGGGCGAGATGTGGGGCGTGCGGTGGGTAAGGGCGAGATGTGGGGCGTGCGGTGGGTAAGGGCGAGATGTGGGGCCTGCGGTGGGTAAGGGCGAGATGTGGGGCGTGCGGTGGGTAAGGGCGAGATGTGGGGCGTGCGGTGGGTAAGGGCGAGATGTGGGGCCTGCGGTGGGTAAGGGCGAGATGTGGGGCCTGCGGTGGGTAAGGGCGAGATGTGGGGCGTGCGGTGGGTAAGGGCGAGATGTGGGGCCTGCGGTGGGTAAGGGCGAGATGTGGGGCGTGCGGTGGGTAAGGGCGAGATGTGGGGCCTGCGGTGGGTAAGGGCGAGATGTGGGGCGTGAGGTGGGTAAGGGCGAGATGTGGGGCGTGCGGTGGGTAAGGGCGAGATGTGGGGCCTGCGGTGGGTAAGGGCGAGATGTGGGGCGTGCGGTGGGTAAGGGCGAGATGTGGGGCGTGCGGTGGGTAAGGGCGAGATGTGGGGCCTGCGGTGGGTAAGGGCAAGATGTGGGGCGTGCGGTGGGTAAGGGCGAGATGTGGGGCCTGCGGTGGGTAAGGGCGAGATGTGGGGCGTGCGGTGGGTAAGGGCGAGATGTTGGGCGTGCGGTGGGTAAGGGCGAGATGTGGGGCCTGCGGTGGGTAAGGGCGAGATGTGGGGCGTGCGGTGGGTAAGGGCGAGATGTGGGGCGTGCGGTGGGTAAGGGCGAGATGTGGGGCGTGCGGTGGGTAAGGGCGAGATGTGGGGCGTGCGGTGGGTAAGGGCGAGATGTGGGGCGTGCGGTGGGTAAGGGCGAGATGTGGGGCGTGCGGTGGGTAAGGGCGAGATGTGGGGCGTGCGGTGAGTAAGGGCGAGATGTGGGGCGTGCGGTGGGTAAGGGCGAGATGTGGGGCGTGCGGTGGGTAAGGGCGAGATGTGGGGCCTGCGGTGGGTAAGGGCGAGATGTGGGGCGTGAGGTGGGTAAGGGCGAGATGTGGGGCGTGCGGTGGGTAAGGGCGAGATGTGGGGCGTGCGGTGGGTAAGGGCGAGATGTGGGGCGTGCGGTGGGTAAGGGCGAGATGTGGGGCGTGCGGTGGGTAAGGGCGAGATGTTGGGCGTGCGGTGGGTAAGGGCGAGATGTGGGGCCTGCGGTGGGTAAGGGCGAGATGTGGGGCGTGCGGTGGGTAAGGGCGAGATGTGGGGCGTGCGGTGGGTAAGGGCGAGATGTGGGGCGTGCGGTGGGTAAGGGCGAGATGTGGGGCGTGCGGTGGGTAAGGGCGAGATGTGGGGCGTGCGGTGGGTAAGGGCGAGATGTGGGGCGTGCGGTGGGTAAGGGCGAGATGTGGGGCGTGCGGTGAGTAAGGGCGAGATGTGGGGCGTGCGGTGGGTAAGGGCGAGATGTGGGGCGTGCGGTGGGTAAGGGCGAGATGTGGGGCCTGCGGTGGGTAAGGGCGAGATGTGGGGCGTGAGGTGGGTAAGGGCGAGATGTGGGGCGTGCGGTGGGTAAGGGCGAGATGTGGGGCGTGCGGTGGGTAAGGGCGAGATGTGGGGCGTGCGGTGGGTAAGGGCGAGATGTGGGGCGTGCGGTGGGTAAGGGCGAGATGTGGGGCCTGCGGTGGGTAAGGGCGAGATGTGGGGCGTGCGGTGGGTAAGGGCGAGATGTGGGGCCTGCGGTGGCTAAGGGCGAGATGTGGGGCGTGCGGTGGGTAAGGGCGAGATGTGGGGCGTGCGGTGGGTAAGGGCGAGATGTGGGGCGTGCGGTGGGTAAGGGCGAGATGTGGGGCCTGCGGTGGGTAAGGGCGAGATGTGGGGCGTGCGGTGGGTAAGGGCGAGATGTGGGGCGTGCGGTGGGTAAGGGCGAGATGTGGGGCGTGCGGTGGGTAAGGGCGAGATGTGGGGCGTGCGGTGGGTAAGGGCGAGATGTGGGGCGTGCGGTGGGTAAGGGCGAGATGTGGGGCGTGCGGTGTATACGGGGTGTTAGTGTCACAGAATAGTAGTGTTAGGTTTAGCTTTGTCCCTTTAAACCACCCTTCACCACCTTGGGGGGGGGGGGGGATGAGGGGGTGAAAGAGTTAACTCCGTCTGCAGCAGTGTCCCCCCCCTGAATAAAGTGAATTTCCTTGTATTACTTTGTAACTCATAATAAAGTGGGTGACGCAGCCGAGCTTTGTGATTGGCTGCAATTGTGAGAGGTGGGGGAGGGCCCTCATTTGCATATATGTTAAAAGATAGAATGGTGCTCTGGGCTAATTATTTGGAGACGCTGATTAAGACACTTAACGAGACAGAGGAGAGATAAATGAGGGATTTGTTGACATTGAAATTAGATATAGCCATTTAGCTCCTCTGCATTGCTCTGTGTGTTACACACACTGCTCTGCATGTTAGACACACACTGCTCTGCGTGTTAGACACACTGCTCTGCGTGTTGCACACTGCTCTGCGTGTTAGACACACTGCTCTGCGTGTTAGACACACTGCTCTGCGTGTTAGACACACACTTCTCCGTGTGTCAGACGCACAATGCTCTCTGCATGTTAGACACACAGTGCCCTGCGTGTCACATATACACGTTGCTCTGCATATTAGACACACTGCTCTGCATGTCGGACACTGCTCTGCGTGTCGGACACACTGCTCTGCGTGTCGGACACACTGCTCTCTGCGTGTTAGACACACTGCACTCTGCGTGTCAGACACACTGCTCTCTGCGTGTCAGACACACTGCTCTCTGCGTGTCAGACACACACTGCACTCTGCGTGTCAGACACACTGCTCTCTGCGTGTCAGACACACTGCTCTCTGCGTGTCAGACACACTGCTCTCTGCGTGTCAGACACACTGCTCTCTGCGTGTCAGACACACTGCTCTCTGCGTGTTAGACACACTGCTCTCTGCGTGTTAGACACACTGCTCTCTGCGTGTTAGACACACTGCTCTGCATGTCGGACACACTGCTCTGCATGTCGGACACACTGCTCTCTGCGTGTCAGACACACTGCTCTCTGCGTGTCAGACACACTGCTCTCTGCGTGTCAGACACACTGCTCTCTGCGTGTCAGACACACTGCTCTCTGCGTGTCAGACACACTGCTCTCTGCGTGTTAGACACACTGCTCTCTGCGTGTCGGACACACTGCTCTCTGCGTGTCAGACACACTGCTCTCTGCGTGTCAGACACACTGCTCTCTGCGTGTCGGACACACTGCTCTCTGCGTGTCAGACACACTGCTCTCTGCGTGTCAGACACACTGCTCTCTGCGTGTCAGACACACTGCTCTCTGCGTGTCAGACACACTGCTCTCTGCGTGTCAGACACACTGCTCTCTGCGTGTTAGACACACACTGCTCTGCATGTCGGACACACTGCTCTGCATGTCAGACACACTGCTCTCTGCGTGTCAGACACACTGCTCTCTGCGTGTCAGACACACTGCTCTCTGCGTGTCAGACACACTGCTCTCTGCGTGTCAGACACACTGCTCTCTGCGTATAAGACGCACACTGCTCTCTGCGTGTTAGACGCACACTGCTCTCTGCGTGTTAGACGCACACTGCTCTCTGCGTGTTAGACGCACACTGCTCTCTGCGTGTTAGACGCACACTGCTCTCTGCGTGTTAGACGCACACTGCTCTCTGCGTGTTAGACGCACACTGCTCTCTGCGTGTTAGACGCACACTGCTCTCTGCGTGTTAGACGCACACTGCTCTCTGCGTGTTAGACGCACACTGCTCTCTGCGTGTTAGACGCACACTGCTCTCTGCGTGTTAGACGCACACTGCTCTCTGCGTGTTAGACGCACACCGCTCTCTGCGTGTTAGACGCACACCGCTCTCTGCGTGTTAGACGCACACCGCTCTCTGCGTGTTAGACGCACACCGCTCTCTGCGTGTTAGACGCACACCGCTCTCTGCGTGTTAGACGCACACCGCTCTCTGCGTGTTAGACGCACACCGCTCTCTGCGTGTTAGACGCACACCGCTCTCTGCGTGTTAGACGCACACCGCTCTCTGCGTGTTAGACGCACACCGCTCTCTGCGTGTTAGACGCACACCGCTCTCTGCGTGTTAGACGCACACCGCTCTCTGCGTGTTAGACGCACACCGCTCTCTGCGTGTTAGACGCACACCGCTCTCTGCGTGTTAGACGCACACCGCTCTCTGCGTGTTAGACGCACACCGCTCTCTGCGTGTTAGACGCACACCGCTCTCTGCGTGTTAGACGCACACTGCTCTCTGCGTGTTAGACGCACACTGCTCTCTGCGTGTTAGACGCACACTGCTCTCTGCGTGTTAGACGCACACTGCTCTCTGCGTTAGACACACTGATCTGTATGTTACAAACACAATCTGCTCTACGTGTTATAGATATACACATTGCTTTGCGTATCATAGACACACATTGCTCTGCATTTTGCACAGATTGCATTGTGTCACTGCATTGTCACATCTACACGTTGCTCTCGTGCACATCTACACGTTGCTCTCGTGCACATCTACACGTTGTTCTGCATATCACATATACACGTTGTCTGCGTGTCACATATACACATTGCTCTGCGTGTCACATATACACATTGCTCTGCGTGTCACATATACACGTTGTCTGCGTGTCACATATACACGTTGTCTGCGTGCCACATATACACATTGTTCTGCATATCACATATACACGTTGTCTGCGTGTCACATATACACATTGCTCTGCGTGTCACATATACACATTGCTCTGTGTGTCACATATACACATTGTCTGCGAGTCACATATACACATTGTCTGCGTGTCACATATACACATTGCTCTGCGTGTCACATATACACATTGCTCTGCGTGTCACATATACACGTTCCTCTGCGTGTCACATATACACATTCCTCGTGTCACATATATACGCTGCTCTGCGTGTCACATATACACGTTGCTTTCGTGTCACATATACACGTTCCTCTGCGTGTCACATATACACGCTGCTCTGCCTGTCACATATACACGTTGCTTTCGTGTCACATATGCACGCTGCTCTGCCTGTCACATATACACGTTCCTCTGTGTCACATATACACATTGCTCTGCATGTCACACATACACATTGCTCTGCGTGTCACATATACGCTGCTCTGCGTGTCACATATACACGTTCCTCTGCGTGTCACATATACACGTTCCTCTGCGTGTCACATATACACGTTCCTCTGCGTGTCACAGATACACGTTCCTCGTGTCACATATACACGTTCCTCGTGTCACATATATACACTGCTCTGCGTGTCACATATACACGTTGCTTTCGTGTCACATATACACGCTGCTCTGCCTGTCACATATACACGCTGCTCTGCGTGTCATATACACGTTGCTCTGTGTCACATATACACATTGTCTGCGTGTCACATATACACATTGCTCTGAGTGTCACATATACACATTCCTCTGCGTGTCACATATACACGTTCCTCTGCGTGTTACATATACACGTTCCTCTGCGTGTTACATATACACGTTCCTCTGTGTCACATATATACGCTGCTCTGCGTGTCACATATACACGTTGTCTGCGTGTCACATATACACGTTGTCTGCGTGTCACATATACACGTTGTCTGCGTGTCACATATACATGCTGCTCTGCGTGTCACATATACACGTCGCTCTGCGTGTCACATATACATGCTGCTCTGCGTGTCACATATACACGTTGTCTGCGTGTCACATACACGCTGCTCTGCGTGTCGCATATAGTTATCCAGTACCCCAACTGCTAAACCGCTAAAGTTATCCCCCTAACCCCTACATTTCTAAAGTTATCCTCCTACCCTAACGACTAAAACCCATAAAGATATCCCCCTACCCTAACCGCTAAATCCCTAAAGTTATCCCCCTACCCTAACCGCTAAAACCCATAAAGTTATCCCCCTACCCTAACCGCTAAATCCCTAAAGTTATCCCCCTACCCTAACCGCTAAAACCCATAAAGTTATCCCCCTACCCTAACCGCTAAAACCCCTAAAGTTATTCCCTACCCTAACCGCTAAACCCCTAAAGTTATTCCCTACCCTAACCGCTAAACCCCTAAAGTTATCCCCCTACCCTAACCACTAAAACCCATAAAGTTATCCCCCTACCCTAACCGCTAAATCCCTAAAGTTATCCCCCTACCCTAACCGCTAAAACCCCTAAAGTTATTCCCTACCCTAACCGCTAAACCCCTAAAGTTATCCCCCTATCCTAACCACTGAAACCCCTAAAGTTATCCCCTACACTAACCGCTAAACCCCTAAAGTTATCCCCTACACTAACCGCTAAACCCCTAAAGTTATCCCCTACACTAACCGCTAAACCCCTAAAGTTATCCCCTATACTAATCGCTAAACCCCTAAAGTTATCCCCTATACTAACCGCTAAACCCCTAAAGTTATCCCCTACACTAACAGCTAAACCCCTAAAGTTATCCCCTACACTAACCGCGAAACCACTAAAGTTATCCCCTACACTAACCGCTAAACCCCTAAAGTTATCCCCTATACTAACCGCTAAACCCCCTAAAGTTATCCCCTATACTAACCGCTAAACCCCTAAAGTTATCCCCTATACTAACCGCTAAACCCCTAAAGTTATCCCCTATACTAATCGCTAAACCCCTAAAGTTATCCCCTATACTAACCGCTAAACCCCTAAAGTTATCCCCTACACTAACAGCTAAACCCCTAAAGTTATCCCCTACACTAACCGCTAAACCCCTAAAGTTATCCCCTATACTAACCGCTAAACCCCTAAAGTTATTCCCTACCCTAAAACGTACCTTCCTCTAGAAGCAGTCGGAGGAGGTGAAGCGGAGGTGGTGGAGCGGAGGAGGAGGTGAAGCGGAGGTGGTGGAGCGGAGGAGGTGTTGGAGTGGAGGAGGTGGAGCGGAGGTGGAGCGGAGGTGGAGCGGAGGTGGAGGGTACCACCGAAGCCAAACGACAGCAACGAAATGAACGTGGCGAGACGGTTGCGACCAACTGTCCCACTCCGCACGGCTCTGCGTGTTGCACATACACACGCATGGTTAACCCCTCGCCTTCCCGCACAGCGTATGACGTGGGCAGAGTACTGTGAGTCAGTCTGCGGGGCAGCGTCCAGCAGGGAACGGGTTAATCCGGCCGGATTTGTGCTGAACATGCAAAGTGACCCTGGGGCGTGACATATTGAAACACAGACTGTCACTAAATTCGTCTCACGCCAGCTCGGGAGGGGCGGTGAGGTGGTTAAAGGGCTGGATTTAGGGTACACACTGCACATTAATCACTTTAATCACTACTACACCACGTCATCTCCCAAATTCTCAGGCGCCCTGTAACGGGGTCATAAATTATCATTAGTCCCACCCCAGAGGTGGCTGCACCGTGTATAACTGTAACATTGGGATAGGAAGGTGCTGTATAAATACTATATATTACTCAGGGTCCCACCCCAGAGGTGGCTGCACCGTGTATAACTGTAACATTGGGATAGGAAGGTGCTGTATAAATACTATATATTACTCAGGGTCCCACCCCGGAGGTGACTGCACCGTGTATAACTAACACTTTGGGATAGGAAGGTGCTGTATAAATACTATATATTACTCTGGGTCCCACCCCAGAGGTGGCTGCACCGTGTATAACTGTAACATTGGGATAGGAAGGTGCTGTATAAATACTATATATTACTCAGGGTCCCACCCCTGAGGTGGCTGCACCGTGTATAACTGTAACATTGGGATAGGAAGGTGCTGTATAAATACTATATATTACTCAGGGTCCCACCCCAGAGGTGGCTGCACCGTGTATAACTGTAACTCTGGGATAGGAAGGTGCTGTATAAATACTATATATTACTCAGGGTCCCACCCCAGAGGTGGCTGCACCATGTACAATTGTGAGGCTTTGGGGATCGAGAGATGCTGGAATTAAGGATCGACAGGTAATGTCAAAATCAGAACTTTGGAACAAACATGAATTCTCGGATTCATTTTTTTGTGTTTTTTTCATCTTTATTTTCTTTATTTGTTAATAAACTGGGCAAACCTTGCGAACATTTAAAAGAAAAAAGTTGGAAGTTGGAAACTTGAAAACTGTAAAAGACATTTAGTTGAATTTACTTTGAGTTTGTTTCCCATGCTATAAGTACCCCTCCTTACGTGGCTGTATAGGAGATCACCTAGTGGCGGTGTTCCGGTCTCTCAGGACTTTGCAAGGGTACCAATTGGAAATGGGCGAAATCGCCAAATACGTTTCCCGGATTTTCACCGACGTTACCCTCCCCACCCCCCGAAATCCATTTCTCGGTGTAAAAATCCGCCAACGGGTTTGGACGGTTTCCACCCCCCGCGGTATCATCAAAATCCGCCATGGACCGATTTGTGACGAATCCAGCAATCCAAACCCGTCCGCGGAGTGCACTGGTAATAATACAAAATCCGCGAAACGCGAGTCGCCCTTTTTCACACTGATCCGCTGAAATCCGCGGGACCCAAGGTCCCGGACGAGCCCCTGCGGATCCAAATTTGTCACAAAACTTTCGCCCCTCGTCGGAGGAGGGTAAGGGCAGGCTGGGCGTGAATACATGGGTAGGGAAAAGATGGACGCCAGGAATTTTTATAAGACAATAAGGTGCTTTAGTGACAGACGTGTCAACGCGTGTCCGTGTGTCGACACATACATGGTACTTGACAGAAACTCGTAGCAGCAAATAAAACTTTCAAGACTTTATCCCCTGGTTGTTCCCATTCCTGGTCAGGGGAGGCACGTAGCGCAGAGGCCCATGGCAACAGAGGGATTCATTACTGCTTGCGGGGAGACTCTAATGCCGGGGATGACCTGCTGGCTGGGCAAGGTCAAAGTGAGCGAGGGGTCCAGCTAGGCTTGCCAGGTGACTTCTTCAACAATACTGGACACCATGGTGAAAGGTGCCACTGGCTCGAGTCCCACACACATACACACACCCACACCCTTCTCACCTCTCCATGCTGTTTCCTTCTCTTCTTTGCCCCACCCCAAGGCTCCTGACACCTGATTGGCTGCATTACTCAGCAGCAGCCAATCAGAATTGAGAAAGCTGGCCAGCCCCCTAGCAACAGCCCTGCTCTCACCCTACTCGGGGAAATCCCACGACCCCCCAAGCCGGTTAGATCACTATGTCTAGAGAGATAATACCGGTCGGTATACACATACACACCCAGGGAGGTAATACTGGTATACACATACACACCCAGGGAGGTAATACTGGTATACACATACACTCCCAGAGAGGTAATACCGGTATACACACATACACACCCAGAGAGGTAATACCGGTATAGACACACACGCCCAGAGAGCTAATACCGGTATACACACACACACCCAGAGAGGTAATACCGGTATACACACACACACCCAAAGAGGTAATACCGGTATACACATACACTCCCAGAGAGGTAATACCGGTATACACATACACACCCAGAGAGGTAATACTGGTATACACACACACGCCCAGAGAGGTAATACCGGTACACACATACACGCCCAGAGAGGTAATACCGGTATATACATACAGTCATGTGAAAAAGAAAGTACACCCTCTTTGAATTCTATGGTTTTACATATCATGACATAATAACCATCATCTGTTCCTTAGCAGGTCTAAAAACTAGGTAAATACAACCTCAGATGAACAACAACACATGACATATTACACCGTGTCATGATTTATTTAACAAAAATAAAGCCAAAATGGAGAAGCTGTGTGTGAAAAACGAAGTACACCCTTACTGCTCCCATAGGAATTAAGATGCTAAGGAGCAGACAGGTGCTGCTAATCAAATGCCCTTGATTAATTGATCATCAGCAAGTGTGACCACCCCTATAAAAGCCGAAGTTTTAGCAGTTTGCTGGTCTGGAGGATTCAGGTGTGTGTTAACACAATGCCAAGGAGGAAAGGCATCAGCAATGATCTTAGAGAAGCAATTGTTGCTGCCCATCAATCTGGGAAGGGTTATACGGCCATTTCCAAACAATTTAAAGTCCATCATTCTACAGTGAGAAATATTATTCAAAAGTGGAAAACATTCAAGATAGTTGCCAATCTTCCCAGGAGTGGACATCCCAGCAAATTCACCCCAAGGTCAGACCGTGCAATGCTCAGAGAAATTGCAAAATACCCAAGAGTTACATCTCAGACTCTACAGGCCTCAGTTAGCATGTTAAATGTTAAAGTTCATGACAGTACAATTAGAAAAAGAGTGAACAAGTATGGTTTGTTTGGAAAAGTTGCCAGGAGAAAGGCTCTTCTCCCTAAAAAGAACATGGCAGCATGGCTTAGGTTTGCAAAGTTGCATCTGAACAAACCACTAGACTTCTGGAACAATGTCCTTTGGACAGACGAGACCAAAGTGGAGATGTTTGGCCATAATGCACAGCGCCACGTTTGGCGAAAACCAAATACAGCATATCAGCACAAACACCTCATACCAACTGTCAAGCACGGTGGTGGAGGGGTGATTGGTTTGGGCTTGTTTTTGCAGCCACAGGACCTGGGAACCTTGCAGTCATTGAGTCGACCATGAACTCCTCTGCATACCAAAGTATTCTAGAGTAAACTGTGAGGCCATCTATCCGACAGTTAAAGCTTGGCTGAAATTGGGTCATGCAACAGGACAATGTTCCCAAGCACACCAGCAAATCTACAACAGAATGGCTGGGGGAAAAAAAGAATCAAGGTGTTGTAATGGCCCAGTCAAAGTCCAGACCTCAACCCGATTGATATGCTGTGGCGGGACCTTAAGAGAGCTGTGCATAAACAAATGCCCACAAACCTCAATGAACTGAAGCAACGTTGTAAAGAAGAGTGGGCTAAAATTCCTCCACAACGAAATGAGAGACTGATAAAGTCATACAGAAAACAATTACTTCAAGTTAATGCTGCTAAAGGTGATTCTACAAGCTATTGAATCATAAGATATACTTAGTTTTTCACACATGGCTTCTCCATTTTGGCTTTATTTTTGTTAAATAAATCATGACACGGTGTAATATGTCATGTGTTGTTGTTCATCTGAGGTTGTATTTACCTAATTTTTAGACCTGCTGAGGAACAGATGATTGTTATTATGTCCTGATATGTAAAACCATGGAATTCAAAGAGGGTGTACTTTCTTTTTCACATGACTGTACATGTTCAGAGAGGTAATACCGGTGTACACATACATGCCCAGAAAGGTAATACCGGTATACACGTACACGCCCAGAGACATAATACCGGTATACACATACATGTTCAGAGAGGTAATACCGGTATACACATACATGTCCAGAGAGGGTATACACATACACGCCCAGAGAGGTAATACCGGTATATACATACACGCCCAGAGAGGTAACACCGGTTTACACACACACGCCCAGAGAGGTAATACCGGTATACAAATACACGCCCAGAGAGGTAACACCGGTTTACACACACACGCCCAGAGAGGTAATACCGGTATACACATACACACCCAGAGAGGTAATACCGGTATACACATACACGCCCAGAGAGCTAATACCGGTATACACATACACAGTGTTCGACAAACCTATACATTTGCATGCCCCGGGTGTGACGGTAACTTTGTGACAGGCTATAATAATACACCAAATAACTGGGTTGAACTGAACGAGGCTTAGATATAATAAAGTATATTTATTCCTTAAATAGGTGAACACAGCAATATAGTACAGTTAACAGGCAAGAAGGTAACACTTACTTGGGGATGGGGGATGAGAAGTATCAGATAGCAATTCTCCAGCAATCAGGTAACAATCAAGATGGTATTTGAAGACAAAGGATATAGGGTTGACCACAGTTTATATATCTTTGTAACCCTATCCTTAACATTGAGTACAGGCTATTGGATAACAATTACCTGTATCCAATCTTTAACATGGGAACACAGTTTAACCCATGCCCCCAGCTAGTTAGCCCATGCGCACTAGGACCCTGAGGGTCTCATTTCTGTAGCCCCACATTTACATCAGGGACGCCGGCCAGTCTACCAAATGGAATATCTGGCAGGATCTGCTTTGTTTGTAAGTGTAAGATGTGACACTCACAAACCTCTCCAGTTTGACGCTTCTCCGCCCTCGGGTAAACAGTGAGGGTGGCAAAACCTTTTGACCAGTACTTAGTCTCTAGACATTGGGTCGTCCCTCTGACCATCTGCTTCACTTTCTGCCAAGGAATCTTCGCGGGTTTTTATCCCCGTCTTGGAATGCAATATTAAAGGTGAAACATAAACATATTAAAATATTAAAATATCCGGTTCTGTTGGGTCCAGCGGGTCCAAACTGCACAGTTCTCAATGCCGGAACTGGGACACTATATGGTCCAAGTTTCAGCCCGCACAAATACTACTTAAACCGTTTCCTATTTTAATACAAAATTCTCCGCTGTAAATTAAATCACGGTTTTTCACTAAATCCCCATTGAAAACAACGGGCTCCGCTGCCATAGACTTTCAGTGGTAAACCACCGCCAATGGCGGCTATGGGAATCCGCCGCCATAGACTTTCAACGGGGCATCGCCGCCGTTGAAGCCTATGGGGTTTCTCCGCCATAGCCGGTCAATGGAAACCGGCCGCCATTGAAGTCTATGGGAAAAACTCCCGAACCTTTAAGGTGGACCATACTCCATCGGGTTGGTCAGAGAGGGTCAAGGATGGTTCTGCAGCCATGCCGGAGCAGTGACTACAGGTACTCCAAACCCTGGCCCTCTGGACCCTCCAGAACCGGAGATATGGGCTTATGGTTAGTAGCGTTTCTGACTTAGTCATTTTCTTGAGCTGCTTCTGCCGCCGCCATTGGAACCTATGGCGCGACCCGCTTTACCAGCATAACCCGTTCCGGGGGTCCTGGATTCTGGGACCCGGTGGTGGTCGAGTGAGGGGAGGCCTAGGAACTAGGTGCAAAAAGAATTTTATTTCTGGGTGCCCTAGAACCTAAGATTCCCACGCCACTTGACGTTGAACTTGACTAATCAGTGATCAAAGCTCTTTTTCAGACATTGTGTCCGCTTTGCGGTTTTACGGTTTGGACGGCTGCCAACTAATTCCTGGAAAGCGCCGTTGAGGAATCTCCATTGAAGTCAATGAGCCCATTGACTTACAATGGGAAATCGCCGCTCCTCCTCTCGGACGCCACCTGCTGGTCTTCAAGGGAAACAGGTCCAAAACAGCTAGATCCGCCATTAAAAACAATGGAGCTTCAATGGCGGCCTATGGGACCCTGCAAAATGGTGCCTGAAAAGGCGGGAAAATTAAACAAAGGGCTATAATCACTATACAACTATTAACCCTTGCCCTCCCGGATGGATCCCAGTGTGTGTGTGGTGCAGACACTGACATAATAATAAAACATGGGAACAGGGGAACATACATTTTCATGATATAACAAGGTGCAAACCACATTCCTGGACTGCAGTCCAGTTAACCCTTTGTCTCCCTGGTGAGGTCAGGGGGTGGCCATATGGGGTGCAACCCCTTTAATACTGGGCCAAACCCTCTCTCCCTCTACACCTCCCCTTCCTAATGGGTGACCTGTGGCCCACTGGCCCTAACGGGGAGTGGGGCACTGCGGGCACCATTAATGAACTCAGACTCAGAGGGATAGTCCTGACGTGTAAGTCCATTAGCATTGCTGTTTTCACTACCCTTTTTGTGCTGAATGGTAAATTCAAACTCTTGCAAAGCTAAGCTCCATCTCAGCAACTTGGCATTCTCCCCTGATGCCCTCTGCAGCCAACTCAGGGGGTTGTGGTCTGTGATGACCGTGAAAGCCCTTCCATATACATAGGGCTGGAGCTTTTTGAGTACCCACACAATGGCCAAGCACTCCTTCTCAATGGTGGCATAGGCCACCTCTCTGGGGAGTAGTTTTCGGCTGAGGTACATGTCACGGTAGCTTGTGACAGGTTGTAATTTACACCAAAACTATATATAAATATATATATATACCTGGGTTTGAACTGGGACGGGACTTAGATATGATAAAATATAATGTATTCCTTGATAAAGGTGAACACAACAGATTATACAATAACAGCAAAATATAGACACTTACTTAAAGATTAGGGCAGAAAGCCAACAGGACACAGACTGCCACTTCTCCCATATTTCAGTTGACATCACAGCAATACATGCAGGACACATGCATGAAGACATTTGCATGAAGAACAATGAAGAACATTTGCATGAAGAACTTTGCATGAACAACCTGGATAAAAGGGTGGCTCTGACTTATATATCATTTTAACCCTTGCATCCCAGCTTACGGCGCCGTGCCGTCTAGTAAAATCCCCTTTGAAGCTTTTGAAGCTGACTTTGGGCTTCCAGGGTCCAGTGTGAAAAGTTACACTTACTCTGGTTAATTCCTTTTGTCCGTTGGGCCAAGCATAAGCAATTAGCAATTTAGCCTTTGATGACCACGCAATGTAAATTCTGGCATTCCTTCTCATTATCATAACAGGGGGTTGCAGTTTCTCAGAACTCAACCAAAATTTCATATTTACTGCAAATCACCTCATAACTTGAGTTCAGTAATACATACAGTCAGGTGAGATATATTAATACATTCCGTCCCACCTGACGCTCACAGAGAGACCAAACATTACAGTGTAATATGAAAATTAATAGAGATATTAATATCTGGCAGCCACTAAGGGCCAGATATTAAGTGTTTGTAACGGTTGGTGGCGGGGAAGTCCCACGAATACAAATATGTAGGTCTTAGCATGTTCAGCCAAGGACATCTCATAGTATTCTTATATTTAATAAGGTTACTCATTTTGATATCCTGCTTGGGGTAGTTCCACCCCTACCCCCATCAATAAACCCTTTGAAGCAGGATACCTTTTGCTGGAAGGTGTGAATAACAAACACTTCCATTCCTGGGTCTCGCATAGCAATACCCCTGTGAAGCCAGGCTAAATTCTAGCAGGATGTCCTATTTAGCATACAGAGGTAACCCAGCTTTAAGGTGTCAAGACCATTTGGTTCCTCATGCATTACAAAAGGGCAGGCATTCTGCCTGTACATTAGCATTAGCACACCATTAGCATTCTGCCTGTATATTTCAAAAACTGCAAAAAGTCACTTTATCAAAAATATATGTTCCTCTTATGACAAACTTATATTTTTAATATGTGTGTACTTGGGGGGTGACCCGGAGGCTGTACCCCAAGGCTCAGGGTCCTGGCTTACTCCGTTACCAAATTACCAGTTTTCAGGTAACTGTTTATTCAGCACTGCATATAAGATTAACCCCTTAAGTCCCAGTGGGTGGGTTATGCAGACACTGACCCAGCAACAATACATTTTACACAGGGGAATAAGCATTTTCATGTTATAACAAGGGTTAAATCACATTTCTGGACCTCAGCCCAGTTAACCCCTTGTCTCCCTGGCGAGGTTAGAGGGGGGCCCTTGGGGAGTAACCCCGTTAATCCCGGGCCAAACCCTCACTATCGTCACAGTACACCACAGGGTGCTCTCTGCCGTCGTCCCCCACCTGGCTCAACACTGCTCCAATGCCATAGTCTGAGGCATCAGTCTGTATAAGAAAATGTTTGGTATAGTCCGGGGCAGCCAGTATGGGGGCCCCAGCAAGCGCAATTTTCAGTGCCTGGAAAGCAGTTTCACAGGCAGGAGTCCAGGTAATAAGCACAGGCAGTTGCTTCTTAGTCAGATCAGTCAGGGGTTTGGCCAGGGCACTGTACTGTGGGCCAAATTTCCTATAGTACCCTGCGGTGCCCAAAAATGCTATGACCTGTTTCTTGGTTTTTGGAACAGGCCACTGAACTATGGCTTCTACCTTGGCTGGCTCTGGTTTGAGGTGCCCTCCACCCACCCTGTGCCCTAAGTACAGGACCTCTGCCATCCCAGGAACTACTAAAGACAGCAATGTCATCTAAGTAAGCCCTGGCATAGCTCTGCATCCCTTCCAGTAACCTATTGACCAGGTGTTGGAAGGTAGCCGGGGCATTCTTCATCCCAAATGGCATCACCAAAAACTCATAGAGGCCACTTGGAGTGGTGAATGCTGACTTCTCCCTAGCCTCCAGGGTCAGTGGGATTTGCCAATAGCCTTTGCTCAAATCCATAGTGGTCAGATACTTTGCCCCCACGAGTTCATCCAGTAACTCATCCATGCGGGGCATGGGGTAGGCATCTGACACTGTCCCAGCGTTGAGTAAGCGGTAGTCCACACAAAACCGAGTGGTCTTGTCCTTCTTAGGGACTAGGACTACCGGGCTCGCCCAAGGGCTCTGGGATGGAGTAATTACCCCTAGAGTCAGCATCTCCTCTATCTCCCTCTCCATACTGGTCTTGACCTCTGCTGACACTCTATAAGCGTGCTTATGCAGAGGCTACAGGTCCCCTGTGTGCACTGGGTGTTTTGTGAGATGTGTGGTCCCTGGCATGTCAGTGAAGAGGGTGCTAAACTTAGCTAGCATGTCCCTGGCTTCTCCCCTCTGCCTAGCACGCAACTGTGCCCCTATCTCCACCTGCTCCACAGTGTTTCCGTGCCTAGCCTCCCCTAGGAGATCAGGCAGAGCATTGCTCGCCGGATCCTCCAGCAGTGGGCTGCTAATGGCCATTACTGCTCCCATACTCGGTGCTCTGTACTCTTTCAACATATTAATGTGATATGTCTTGTGCCTCTCAGGCTCTACCTGTACAACGTAGTTGTACTCATTCACCTTTCGGATAACCGGGTACGGTCCCGACCAGGCAGCCATTAACTTGTTCTCCCGAGTGGGTTTGAGAACAAGCACTTGCTGTCCTGGGATGAATTCTCTGCTACGGGCATTCCGGTCATACCATCGCTTCTGCTTGGTCTGAGCGGCCCTGAGGTGGTCCTGGGCCACCCCCATGAGCATCTCTAAACGGTCTCGGAGATCTACTACATACTGGATCACTGAAGCATCAGTAGCAGTAGCTGTAGAGGGAGAGAGGGGGTGGCCCGGTATTAAAGGGGTTACACCCCATTTGGCCATCCCCTGACCTCACCAGGGAGACAAGGGGTTAACTGGGCTGAGGTCCAGAAATGTGATTTAACCCTTGTTATGACATGTACCTGTGTATTCCCCTGTTCCCCTGTTTTATTATAACATCTGGTTTAATCAGTGTCTGCATCACATACACACTAGGATCCATCCGGGAGCACAAGGGTTAATAGTTGTTTAGTGATTATAGCCCTTTGTGTAATTTTTCCGCCTTTTCAGGCACCATTTTGCAGGCTCCCATAAGCCGCCATTGAGGCTCCATGTGTTTCAATGGCGAATCTTGCTGTTGAGTCCTGTTTCCTGAGAAGACCAGCAGATGGCGTCCGAGAGGAAGAGCGGCGGTTTCCTATTGTAAGTCAATGGGCCCATTGACTTCAATGGAGAATCCTCGAAAGAGCTTTCCAGGAACGAGTTGGCTGCCGTCCAAACCGCTTAACCGCAAAGCGGATACATTTTCAATAGGAGAGCTTTGATCACTTAACAAGTCAAGTTCAACGACAAGTGGCGTGGGAATAAACAGTTCTAGAGCACCTAGAAATAAAATTCTTTCTGCCCCTAGTTCCTAGAACTCCCCCCAATTGATCACAACCGAGTCCCCGTATCCTGGACCCCCGATAAGGGTCGAACCGAGAAGAGCGGGTCGCGCCATAGGTTCCAATGGCGGCGGCAGAAACGGCTCAGGAAAACGGCTAAGTGTCAAAAGCTGAAATTTGGGAATCCATAGCTCCGGTTCCGGAGGGCCCAGAGGATCAGGGTTTGGGGTATCTGTAGTCACTGCTCCGGCATCGCTGCAGAACCATCCTTGACCCTCTTGGACCAACCTGACGGAGTATGGACCCCCTTGAAAGTTCGGGACTTTTCCCATAGACTCCAATGGCGGCCAATCTCCATTGACCAGCTACGACGGAAAACCCCCATTGACTTCAACGGCGGCGTCGCCCCGTTGAAAGTCTATGGCGGGGATTCCCATAGCCGCCAGCGGCGGCGGTTTGCCATTGAAAGTCTATGGCGGCGCAGCCCGTTGTTTTCAATGGGGATTTAGTGAAAAACCGTGATTTAATTTACAGCAGAGATTTTTGTATTAAAATGTGAAATGGTTTTAAGTGTATTTGTGTATCTCCGGTTCCGAAGGTCGTAGCAAGTCGCAAATTGGACCATAGGGTGTCCCAGTTCCGGCATTGAGAACTGGGGAGTTTGGACCTGCTGGACCCAACAGAACCGGATATTTTAATATGGTTATTTTTTATCTTTCATACTGTGTTCCAAGGTATGGGTAAAACCCAGAGGAAATTCCTTTGCATACCAGGGTAGCATATGGCCAGAAAGGCGACCCAATGTCTAGGACTTAAGTATGGTTCAAAGGATTTTGTCACCTCCACTGTTTGCATGAGGGCGGAGATTACTCAAACCAGAGCAGTCTTCAAGTGTTCCATTTCACACCTCACAACAAAGAATATCCTGCCAGGGATCCAATCTGGTAGACTAGCTGGCATTCCTGATGCAGGGGAGGGGTTACAGAAATGAGACCCCAGAGCTCTACTGCGCATGTACCAACAAGCAGGGGGGCATGTGTCAAAATGTGTTCCCACGTTAATGAGTGGCTAGAGTTAATTGAAGACCAATCCACTGTACTCAATGTTAAGGATAGGGCACAAAAGGTTTATAAACTGTTGTTCACCCTTTATCCTTTGTCTTCTAATATCATCTGAATTGTTACCTGATTGCGAGAGAATTGCTATGCTTCATACTTCTCATTCCCCAACCCCAAAGTAAGTGTACTCCTTGTCTGTTACTGTATTATTCGTGTGTTCACCTATCCAAAGGAATAAATATACTTCAACCCAGTGATTTGTGGAATCTTAATACCTGTGACAGGCTATCGTCACAGTAGCCTCCCCTTCCCACCCCTCACGGAATAGGTCCAGAGGTCCACGTACCCTGCGGCCATACAGTAGCTCGAAGGGGGAGAAGCCTGTAGATTCCTTCGGTACCTCTCGGTAGGCAAACAGCAAGTGCTGTAAATGAATCTCCCAGTCTTTCCCCTCCGCCTCTATAAAGGTCCGAAGCATCTGCTTCAGGGTCCCGTTAAACCTCTCACATAATCCGTTTGTCTGGGGATGGTAAGGGGTAGTGCACCAGTGCTGTACACCGCATGCATCCCAGAGACAATGTAGCAGTTCACTCATGAACTGCGACCCCTGATCATTTAGGATCTCACTAGGGAAACCTACCCTAGAAAAAATGTTCAGCAAAGCTGCTGCCACTGTCATGGCATCTGTGGTGCCAAGCACTACCGCCTCAGGGTACCGGGTGGCAAAATCCACCACCATGAGGATGTAGTGCTTCCCTAACCTGCTAGGAATCATAAGGGGTCCTACAAGGTCCATCGCTACTTTCTGGAAGGGTTCCCCTATTATCGGTAGGGATTTCAGGGGTGCCTTCACACGGTCGCCCGCCTTACCCACTCGCTGGCAGGCATCACAAGAGCGGCAGAAATTGCCCACATCTCGTGATGCCCCTGGCCAGTAGTTAAGCTGTAATAACCGGGCTCGCGTTCTGTTGACCCCCTGATGTCCCGCTAACGGAATAGAGTCAGCTACCCATAACAGTTGCTGTCGGTACCCCTGGGGCACTACTAGCAGTCGCTTACCGGTCACCCCCTCCTCTATCCCTGGGTTCCCTTCTTCTCTATACAGGAGTCCCTTTTGCCATAGGCAGTGCTCAGTGCCTTCCCCTGCCTGAGATTCGGACGCCCGAAGTCTCACGCCGGCCAGGGTAGGGTCTGTCTTCACTGCCTCCCTAAACTGGGCTCCTAATTCTGGCCACCCCCAGTGATGTAATTGTCCGGGGAATGGGGAAGGGTGAGGGGGAACAGTAAGTCAGTCTGTGGTTGCAACTGATCCTGGCTTACCTCCCTGGGCTCCTCTGCGCCCTCCGCTAACGTTGGTCCCAAAGGCTGGGGGACTGGCGCCGCCGCCATTGCCGTGGTCTGGCTCCGGGTAACCACCGCCACTGCAGCGGGCTTGGGCACTCGGTCGTAGGTGCAGGTCATCGGACCCAGATCGTTGCCAAGAAGAACTTCAGCATCCAAACCGGGTAAAACCCCCACCTCCCGCACACCCTGGCCCTCCCCCCAATCCAAAAAGATTCTGGCCACTTGCAAGAAACATGGTTCTCCATCGGCCACAGTGATCTGCATCCCAGGGCCTGGGAGCAATTCCTCTGGCCGGATCATATCAGGTCGGACCAGGGTCACTGCAGCTCCTGAATCCAGCAAGCCGACTGCTTGCCGGTCACTGACTGTGACCGGGGTGAGATGTCTGCTCCGGCCGTCTGTCTGCTGCAGGTCCGTGCTGAGATGTCCTCCGCTCCTGGCTGTAGGCACCGATGAAACCGGGACAGGTGTTGTATGGGACGTCTCGCTGGGAGTTGTTTCCATGACCGGTCCGGTCGCCTTGGTGGAAGCCACCCGCATGCGGGCTACCGGCTTCGCAGCTGGGGTGCATTGCCCCTGATGGGGTCCGCTGGAACGCAGGGGTTCCGGGCAATCTGGTCTGATGTGACCAGTGCTGTTGCAGCACCGGCGCTCGTGCCGGAGCTCCCCCGCCTTCTGTGGACTGCTGCCCGCAGGCGGCCTCTGAGTCCATTGGGGGGTATTAGCAGATTTCTTGGCCAGCGCCACCACCGCCACTTTGGCTGGTGCCTTGGCGGGCATCAGAGCTCAGCTGGCCACATAGTCATCTGCTATCCTTGCCACCTCCTGGTAAGTCTTGGGCTTTTTGTCATATACCCAAGCCCTCACCGCCGGCGGGCACTGCTGCATGAGCTGCTCCTGAAAGATGAGGTCCAGCAGGCGTTGGTAAGTCCTGGCCTCATAGCCCTCCACCCAGCGTATCCCGTACAAAGCCATGCGGGTCACATAGGTGACATAGGACTCCAGGGGCTGCCTCTCTTCCAGCCGGAATTTACCCTATAAGGCTTCAGGGTTAGAACCGTACTGAAATAACAACAGTTCTTTCAGGTGGTCATAATCATCAGCATACTCATCTGGAAGTGCCATCATCGTCTGTTCAGCCAAGCCGGACAGTAAGGGGTCCAAACGTGCAACCCTATGCTGGGGAAGCACTTTGTACCGCCGGCACTGCGTTTCAAAGTTCTTTAAGAAACTGTCGATCTGGTCAGTGCCTTCCACGAACTTGGTGAGACTGTGCTGGTCCAGTTTGAGTTCATCTTTGCTGGGTTGGACAGGCCTGTCTGTTCACTGCCATAGTGATAAACTGCAGCCGCTCCTCCGGTGTCCCTCTGTCACCCCACGCAGTAATCAGTGCCAACATGTCAGGGGGAAACGGACTGGTAGCCGCAGCAACCAGTACCCCTCCTGTTGCACTGCTCCCGGGAGGTGCACTCGTTCCCTCCCCGGGATTCTGCCGCCCCGGCACTGGGTTCCTTCCCTGATCTCCGGGCGGCTGTACAAGGGCAAGCTGAGCCGTATCCTGAGGCTCTGTAAGCCGGGCTTCATAGTCACTGATTTCCGCTATCATCTCTGCAACCTCCTGGTTCTCATAAGGCAGTCTATAGTCACGGCACTTGTCCTTCAGCTGAGTTCTAGTCCTCAGGTGGGATGAGCCTTCAGCCTCGCTCATGGTTCACGATCGCAGCAGTGAGGTGGTGTTACAACTTGTGTTAACTGTTGCACTACTGTGTGTTCAATATCTTTAGTCCCAGGAACTCGCAATTACCTTCGAGTTCCCACTATATTACAGGGTCCCTCAGTACACTGTAATACAGGTCCAGTTCAGTCCCGCAGCTGCCACCAGTTTTATTAATAGCCTGTGACGGTAACTTTGTGACAGGCTATAATAATACACCAAATAACTGGGTTGAACTGAACGAGGCTTAGATATAATAAAGTATATTTATTCCTTAAATAGGTGAACACAGCAATATAGTACAGTTAACAGGCAAGAAGGTAACACTTACTTGGGGATGGGGGATGAGAAGTATCAGATAGCAATTCTCCAGCAATCAGGTAACAATCAAGATGGTATTTGAAGACAAAGGATATAGGGTTGACCACAGTTTATATATCTTTTTAACCCTATCCTTAACATTGAGTACAGGCTATTGGATAACAATTACCTGTATCCAATCTTTAACGTGGGAACACAGTTTAACCCATGCCCCCAGCTAGTTAGCCCATGTGCACTAGGACCCTGAGGGTCTCATTTCTGTAGCCCCATATTTACATCAAGGACGCCGGCCAGTCTACCAAATGGAATATCTGGCAGGATCTGCTTTGTTTGTAAGTGTAAGATGTGACACTCACAAACCCCTCCAGTTTGACGCTTCTCCGCCCTCGGGTAAACAGGAGGGGTGTCAAAACCTTTTGAACAGTACTTAGTCTCTAGACATTGGGTCGCCCCTCTGACCATCTGCTTCCCTTCGTGCCAAGGAATCTTCGCGGCTTTTTATCCCCGGTTTGGAATGCAATATTAAAGGTGAAACATAAACATATTAAAATATCCAGTTCTGTTGGGTCCAGCGGGTCCAAACTGCACAGTTCTCAATGCCGGAACTGGGACACTATATGGTCCAAGTTTCAGCCCGCTGTGACCTTCAGAACCAGAGATACACAAATACTACTTAAACCGTTTCCTATTTTAATACAAAATTCTCCGCTGTAAATTAAATCACGGTTTTCCACTAAATCCCCATTGAAAACAACGGGCTCCACCACCATAGACTTTCAACAGGGCATCGCCGCCGTTGAAGCCTATGGGGTTTCTCAGACATAGCCGGTCAATGGGAACCGGCCGCTATTGAAGTCTATGGGAAAAACGCCCGAACCTTTAAGGTGGTCCATACTCCGTCGGGTTGGTCAGAGAGGGTCAAGGATGGTTCTGCAGCCATGCCGGAGCAGTGACTACAGGTACCCCCAAACCCTGGCCCTCTGGACTAATCAGAACCGGAGATATGGGCTTATGGTTAGTAGCGTTTCTGACTTAGTCATTTTCTTGAGCTGCTTCTGCTGCCGCCGCCATTGGAACCTATGGCGCGACCCGCTTTACCAGCATAACCCGTTCTGGTGGTCCTGGATTCTGGAACCCGGTGGTGGTCGAGTGAGGGGAGGCCTAGGAACTAGGGGCAAAAAGAATTTTATTTCTGGGTGCCCTAGAACCTAAAATTCCCATGCCACTTGACGTTGAACTTGACTAATCAGTGATCAAAGCTCTTTTTCAGACATTGTGTCCGCTTTGCGGTTTTGCGGTTTGGACGGCTGCCAACTAATTCCTGGAAAGCGGCGTCGAGGAATCTCCATTGAAGTCAATGAGCCCATTGACTTACAATGGAAAACCGCCGCTCCTCCTTTTCGGACGCCACCTGCTAGTCTTCAAGGGAAACAGGTCCAAAACAGCTAGATCCGCCATTAAAAACAATGGAGCTTCAATGGCGGCCTATGGGACCCTGCAAAATGGTGCCTGAAAAGGCAGGAAAATTAAACAAAGGGCTATAATCACTATATAACTATTAACCCTTGCCCTCCCGGATGGATCCCAGTGTGTGTGTGGTGCAGACACCGACATAATAATAAAACATGGGAATATACATTTTCATGATATAACAAGGTGCAAACCACATTCCTGGACCGCAGTCCAGTTAACCCCTTGTCTCCCTGGTGAGGTCAGGGGGTGGCCATATGGGGTGCAACCCCTTTAATACCGGGCCAAACCCTCTCTCCCTCTACACCAGGCGAGTGGATTTAACATCGTGGCGAGCTCCTATTGGCCCAAGCAGCACACGTGTGGTACTAGGTGGTGAGTAGATTTTTTGGTGATTTGTCGACAGAGAGGTAATACCGGTATACACATACACACCCAGAGAGGTAATACCGGTATACACATACACGCCCAGAGAGGTAATACTGGTATACACATACACGCCCAGAGAGGTAATACCGGTATACACATACATGCCCAGAGAGGTAATATCGGTATATACATACACGCCCAGAGAGGTAATACCGGTATACACATACACACCCAGAGAAGTAATACCGGTATACACATACATGCCCAGAGAGGTAATACCGGTATACTGTACACATACATGCCCACAAAGGTAATACCGGTATACACATATATGTCCAGTATTACCTCTCATTTTTTACTGGACAGTGTCCAAATACAGAAGAATCCGGTTAAATACTGGGCACCTGACAACCCTAGATCCAGTATCGGCAACCCTATGAGGACAGTGGAGGTCAGGCTGCTTTTGGGACAACCCTATAAGACCAGGACTATTGGCATCTCTCTCCCACTAACTTGGGTTTCCTGAACCTTTAATAGGCGCTGACTTTGAAGGGTGTATGTTACTAACTGGGATACAACAAACGGTGACAGGACACATCTTACGACATATGACTATACACACAAACCTATTTACAGGACTCACAGTGAGGACCCCAGTCAGAACTCTGAAGAACCTGCTTCTAGAACATATGGGACGGCTATATACACCCTTACATTAACATCGTGGGTAAACTGAATGAGCCCACACATTTAACCCCTTAAGGCCAGCGACCCCTTTACAGAAACTAGTAGCCCTCCAAGAGGGGGGTACAGGTATTTTAAAACCCCAAATCGACTTTCAGCCAAACGAAAGCACCAGCGTATGTCCCACCCTTAGCTGGCGTCACGCTGCTTTTCTTTTATTCACATACAGATGGAGAGAAAGATTGGTTATGAGTGGAGAGGTGGGTACTGTATGGAGAAGAAAAAAGAAAGAGGAGGAGGGGGTGGGGGAGGAAATGTGTTCTTTTAAAAGGAAGGGAGAGAAAGGAGAGGGGAGTTGGAAAAAGGGGAGGAGAGAAAAAGTTGGAAGAGAGAGAGAGAGAGAGAGAGAGAGAGAGAAAGAGAACAAGATGTAGAAAGAGAGGGTGAGAGAGGGTGAGAGAGAGAAAGGCACATTAGAGACAGGCAGAGAGCTGCTGACCCGGGGATGCATTGTGTGTTAATAGCAGCTTCCTGGGTATTTGGGATGTGAATACATGTCCTGATTGAATGAGTTTAATAGCCAGAGGAAGGAGGAGGGGGGCAGAGAGGCTGCACTAAGTGGGGAGAGAGAGATACTGGGAGATAGATGGAAAACATCAAGACAGAAAAGATGGAAACAGCAGGAACATAAAATGAAAAAGGAGAGGGCGAGAAAGGAGAGGGCGAGAGAGGAGAGGGCGAGAGAGGAGAGGGCGAGAGAGGAGAGGGCGAGAGAGGAGAGGGCGAGAGAGGAGGGAGAGAGAGGAGGGAGAGAGAGGAGAGAAAGAGAGAAAGAGAGAGTGAGAGAGTGAGAGAGTGAGAGAGTGAGAGAGTGAGAGAGTGAGAGAGTGAGAGAGAGGAGGGAGGGGGGAGAGAAAGAGGGAGAAAGAAGGAGGGAGAAAGAAGGAGGGAGAAAATGGGAGAGAGAGGAAGAGAGGAAGAGAGGGAGGGAGGGATAGAGGGAGGGAGGGATAGAGGGAGGGAGGGGGAAGGGTTAAAGACAGAGGGGAAACGGGGGATAGAAAGGAAGAGAGAGGTGTGGGATTGAGGGAGAGAGAAAGGAAGAGAGAGGTGTGGGATTGAGGGAGAGAGAGGGGGGAGAGATGGAGGGAGAGATGGAGGGAGAAAGGGAGAGAGAAGGAGAGTGAGGGGGAGAGAGAGAGATGGAGAGGGAAAGAGAGGGCGAGAGGGAGAGGGAGAGAGGGGGGAGAAAGATAGAGAGGAAGAAAGAGAGGGAGATGAAGAAGAGAGAGGGAGTGGGGGGAGAGACAGAGGGAGAAAGGGGAGAGAGGGAGAAATACAGGGAGAGAGAGAGAGAGAGAGAGGGAAGAATAGACAGAGGGAGAAAGAGATAGGGCGCGATTATAGTCCTGGCTACAGCGACGCGACTTTGTGACGTCATCCGTCGCCGTTGTATCAGCGTTTTTTGCCTATAGTGTAGGGAGACAAGAGATGGCGACCTGGGGGCGTGGCCGCGAACGGTTCGCCCTTATTGGCTGAATCCCTCACGTGCCCGCTGACGTCACACGGCGCTAAATCTATTTTCATTGACTTCAGGGATTTCGGAGTCGCGGTAGGCGCGACGGATTAAATAAACTTGTTTTGCCGCGACACCAGGACTATAAGCGCGGCCATAGACAGAAACCGAGGTTGAAGAGAGAGAGGAAGAAGGTAGAGGCGGGGGGAAGAAGAGAGAGAGAGGAAAGAAGGGAGAGAGGGAGGAGGGACAGAGAAAAGGAGAGGGCAGGGTAGAGAGAGAATGAGGCAGTTAGTAGCAGAGCTGTGTCTCAGAATCATGGTGTGATGGGAGCTCTCATCCTCACACCTCAGGGTGGACACGAGAGGAGAGAGGGGAGAGGGGAGAGAGGGAGAGAGGAGAGAGAGGAGAGGAGAGAGGAGAGAGAAAGGGTGAGATGGAGATAGAGAGAGATGGAACGGGTGAGAGGGGAGGGAGAGAGAGAGAGGGAGGAAGAGAGAGAGAGGGAGATGGAAGGGGAGGGGGATAGAAGGGAAGGTAGAGAGAGAGATGGAGGGGAGACAGGTAGAGAGAAAAGGAGGGACGGGGGGAAGGGGGAGAGAAAAAGACACAGCAAAGGAGGTGAAAAGGAAGTGGGAGAGGAGAGATAGAAAGATAAAGCAGTGGGAATGGAAGAGGGGAGTAAAAGGAGAGGGAGGGAGAGAAGGAGGGCGAGCTGTGTGAGCTGATTGGCAGCATCAGATGGTGTGAGCGTGGTAATAATGGGGCTTGGGGTGAGTGCCCACAGGGAGCCTGGATAATGAGAGATTCATTTATGGTGAGTGGCCCTGGAGTCGAGCATACCCATTGGGGCGAGGGTAATAGGGCAGACTGGGCACAGCGCTAGGCCCTGGGCATCACAGGGACGCCAGCTCTGTGTGCCAGGGATAATGTGGCACAGATAGACATCAACTGCCCCCTTGGGGGCTGCGGGGGCATAGGGTTTAGGCTTTGGAATCTGCTATTGGTCACATGAGAGCCAAAGCGTGTGTGTGTGTGTGTGTGTGTGTGTGTGTGTGTGTGTGTGTGTGTGTGTGTGTGTATATATGTGTGTGTGTGTGTGTGTGTGTGTGTGTGTGTGTGTGTGTGTGTGTGTGTGTGTGTGTGTGTGTGTGTGTGTGTGTGTGTGTGTGTGTGTGTGTGTGTGTGTGTGTGTGTATATATTTATATATATATATTTATATATATATATATATATATATATAAAGAGGAGAAAAAAAAAAATATATATATATATAAATATATGTGTGTGTGTGTATCCCCCTTGCTCTCCTCCTGTCACTGCCTCCTTCTATCCATTCCTTCTCTCCCCCACCCTCTCTCTTCTTTCCCCTCTGCCCCTCAACCTCTCTCCCCCCTTGTCTCACTTTCCCCCCCCCTTCCTACACCTATCTGTCCTGTCTTTGCTCTTCCTCACTATCTCTCCCCACACCCCTCCACTTCTCGCCATCCCTCTCCCTCATTCTCTCCCCCCCCCCATCTCTCACTCTCCCCACACCCCTCAATTCATCTCCCTCCCTCACCCAGTCTCATTCTCTCTCATCATCTCTCTCCCCCATCTCTCACTCTCCCTTCCAATCTCTCACCCCCCTTTCTCTTTATAAGTCATATATTTACATATGTGCCACGGGTCACACAGAGGACCAGAGGCACAGCACATATGTGCCACGGGTCACACAGAGGACCAGAGGCAGAGCACATATGTGCCATGGGTCACACAGAGGACCAGAGGCAGAGCACATATGTGCCATGGGTCACACAGAGGACCAGAAGCAGAGCACATATGAAACACACACATTGGGGGCAGGTTATTGATCTGCCCCAGTGCACGTAGAGTCAGTTGCGGAGCTGGGATCACAGGAAATGGATCCAGGCGATTGCAGGGGAGAGGGCACGAGGTCGGAATCGGATCAATAAGACCCCAGGCGGGTAACATCAAACAGGCACAGGGAAAGCTCTGCGACGTGTACAACCCCGAGGTGGCTGCACGTAAAGAGCCGGGGGACTGGGAGCAGGGAGTGGAGGAGCAGGGAGTGGGAGGAGAGAAGGGAAGAGAGAGGGAGAGAGAGAGAGGGGGGAGAGAAGGGAA